>NC_086445.1:901649932-901949932 GCF_028390025.1 Pseudophryne corroboree | reverse complement strand
GATAGCAGGTGTCCCATTGACGCATTGCTTCTCCCCGCTATTCTGGGTGCAGTTGAGAGCGTGGCCGACTCAGCCTTTGAGTCCCTGCTGTTTCGTTTGGCTTTTTCCATGGCTTACCACAGCGCTTTTCGGCTTTCAGAGCTGGTTGAGCCCTCCAAGAAGTTGCATGCGATTTTGCTTCCTTCGTTGATGGTAAGTCCCTCTGGTGTAGGATTCGGCGGTCTAAGACGAATCAGATGTCTCATGGGAAATGGGTTTTCTTGGGTCCCTCATTGTCCTCGAGTATCTGTCCAGTGTCTCTAGCTGTTCATTATGCCTCCGTCAGGCCTTCCTCAGAGGGTTCTTGGTTGTTGCACTATGACGGCTCGCCTCAAACACTAAATATCAGTTTAGTTGGATGCTGCGTTGCTGCCTTTCCAGTGTTGGCCTTTCCCCTCGCGACTTTAGTACTCACTTCTTTCGTATAGGTGCGGCTAGGTCGGCGGCGGCCGGTTTGGCTGTCAGCAATATCAACGTTTTGGGTCGTTGGAGCTCTACCAGTTATAAGCGATATATCAGACCCGATGTTTTGTGTTAATGTTTTGCTGTGGTTTTCTTGTTCATGTCATGTTTTGTTGCAGCAGTGTGTCCGGAGTTTTTAATGATTTTTTACCTGGACTGAAGGACTTAATTCAGCTCTTCCTTGATTCGGCTAATTGGCTCCAATTATACGTCCCTCGGCAGGTTTTATGTTTTTTCCTCCGGTCGAGTTTTACCTGCGTGTTCCTGTTCCCTCCCCTTTTTTCTTTTTCTTTGGTTTGTGCTCTTTCCCCTTGTGTGTTTTTGTTGCTTCATATTGGCTGGAAGCTTGTCACCTATGTCACCGTGGTGTACTTCGAAAAAATTTCTTTTGGCAGATCCTCCACATAGTCTACCGGTATGGTCTCATTTACATGTCCATACTAACCTATTTTTTTTTCCTTCCCTATAGGTTTGTTGGGTGATGGGTGTACGGTCTGGGTGGTAGGCCACTCCTTTGTGTACTGGGCGGCTAGGTTTGTTGCCTCTGGTGAGGCGACTGTCTTTCCTGGCTCTGATGCAGTGAGGTGGTTGGGTGTCAGAGGTATGCAGTGGAGTGATTTGAAGGCATTTTTAATGGAAAACGTCCGGTGTCATTGGTTGCACGAGGTATTTACCTGGGGAAGATGTCGCAATTGGAGTTTCATGGTGTGATCTTGGAGGATTTGGCTCTCATTAAGAAGGTCTTTTATAGTGCCCACGTTGTGTTGGCGGGGTGCCAACGACTGTCGTGCGATTGATGAGGCCAGAAAAAAGCTTAATTCGGCTGTGGCTCAGTGGGTGCTGGATGCTGGTGGTGTGATTGTGCCGCATGAGAGAATCAGGTTTAGGTATTGCTATCTTTTCCGCCCTGATGGTGTACACTTGGATAGGGAAGGTTTATGTATTTCTTTGGAGGATCTTTTTGTTGGGGTGTTTTCGGTTTGTTAGGTGTTGTGGTGGCGGGGCGAAGTTGCTAGGTCAGGAACTTCGCTTTGGCGGGAAAGAACGGCAGGTTAATTGTTTTTAGGTTTTAGCTAGATGTTTTTAATGATTATTTCAGGTTTGGTTGGTGTGCTCACCTTTGTTGACTATATGCATCTGCTGGATCACCCGGTCGGGGACAGCGACACCACCCGGACGGGTGGGTGGTCAAGGTATAAGGTTGAGTGGATACCATTATGTTGTTTTAGGCTGAGTTTTAAGTTGGTACAGTTGTACGGGTTGGGGGTAAAACTTTCTTTCTTGGCCCCCACTATTTAATCTTTATTCAGACATTTTTAGTTATAAGTTATTGAATAAATCAGATACAATTTCTGCCAAATCTAAGTCTCCGAGTCTTTATTTTAGAGTTAAGTGTTAAGGGTTTAATGAATGCAGTTATCCATCAGCTGTTAGGATGTTTAACGGCCAGTCAGCACCATTGGTGATTGTAAGCTTGCGAGCAGGCCCTTCCTACCTCTATGACTGTTTGTTATTACCCAGTTTTGTTATATCATTGTTATTTCCAATTTCCAATAATAAACAAATAATTGGTGTATTTATAATGGGTGCAGGTGTGCGGTGCACACAGGCCCCTGGGTTCAAGGGGCCCCCACACCGCAAACCCTGCACCCATATCATCAAACTTACTTGGACAAAGCACTCAGGTCCGCTACTCTCTTAAACGGGAAGCAGTAAAAATGCTGCTAGTCGGGATCCCGGAGGTCACAATGCTGGCACCGGAATCCCGACTAGCGGTGAAATGGCGCAGCCGGAATACTGGCACCACAGCCTATTCTTCCTCTGTGGGTGTCCGCAACACCTATAGAGGGAGAATAGAGCGGAGCGAGCCACCGTGTCCGCAAAGGGCTTTCTAGCGCTTGCCCCGCTGCCGGCATTACGGCGGATGGCATCCCGCTGTCAGGATTATGACAGCCGGGATCCTGCCCGCCGGCATTTCATACTGATCCCTTTTAAACAGTCCCTGGTCAGCACTTTGGCTAAACATGATTACATAGTGCACACAGAAGGCAAATGTAGCTCAAATTATCTGCACATTGTTGTTCTGGACACTTTACAGATAACGCTAACCTCAGGGTTGTTTAATGAATGAAAATAAACAGACAGCATCTAAATTTAACAAGTTATATATAAAAGGAAAATCAAAACAAGTGTACACCCTTCCTTTACCAGCTCAGGCCTTTTATAGTAAGCTGAAGACAGGGAAGGAAATGATCTTTTCCACACAACAATTGCTGATTTATTTTACTCTGACATTAATGCCAAACAAATAAAAAATGTAATAAACAAACAAGAAAATAAAAATGTAAAACTATATCAACATTGTAATTTAAACTGCAATGCATATTTATAATGTAAAACATAATAAAATAAAAAATAATATACAAACATAATGGATAGTTTCAAAATATACAATTCTTCTACAGATTTAGATTTAGCAGGGCTCCGAGTACAGTTTCACACATAATGGCTCTGAGCTGTGTTTAATGCTGTGCACACATAGGGGGTCATTCCGAGTTGATCGCACGCTGCAACTTTTTGCAGCCCGTGCGATCAGATAGTCGCCGCCTATGGGGGAGTGTATTTTAGCTATGCAAGTGTGCGAACGCTTGTGCAGGGGAGCTGTACAAAAACATTTTGTGCAGTTTCTGAGTAGCTCTGAACTTACTCAGCCGCTGCGATCACTTCAGCCTGTCAGGTCCCGGAATTTACGTCAGACACCCGCCTTGCAAACGCCTGGACACGCCTGCATTTTCCTCTCCACTCCTTGAAAACGGTCAGTTGACACCCCGGAACACCTTCCCGCTGTCAGTCACCTTGCGGTCGCCGCTGCGATTGAAATCTTCATTAGAACATTCACTGCTTGGCGTTCCCCGTTGCCGGGCAGCGACGCGCCTGTGCATTGCGGCCGCAGCGCATGCACATTCCGGACCCGATCGCACGGCTGCGAAAAACTGCAGCATGCGATTGGGTCGGAATGACCCCCATACTTCACTGCCTTCAGGGATGGTTTGGCCCGGCAGCCATCCTATTCAGTGGATATTTCCAGCTGCAACACAGCGACCGGGTTGTGACCATGCCATGTGAAAGGACACATGAGTTGTAATTAAAGGCTAAACTGTGGCCGCAGCACAAAGCTGTCTGGGATTTTACTGGGCGTTGAAAACCGTCCGGTGTGAAATGGCTCTAAGGGCATATCCTCTGTTTACCACTTCCATACAGTTACCATTCCTTTTTTCTCTGATGAAACGTACAGTGCTAAAGTCGAGAAACGCGTTAGGTGTTGGTTGCCTGAGTGACCCTTCGTTCCAGACTGCCTACCGAATTGTCCTCAATTCATTCTCAACAAAAGTTGCATTCAGCCGTGATTAAAACCAGCCGAAAGCAGCCACCGCTGTACACGAGTTTTGCATTACAAAGGATTATCCAGCTGCACTGTCCGGGAAGCACCCAGACAGGGCAGCATACGGCGACTCTGGAAATTTCAAAGCGGCACAACTTCACTGACATCCCGGCCGTAGAGTCATCTGAAATTAGCGGTTATACGGGGTATTGAAGCCGTCCGGCCAAACGGGACCTTCTAACTGTACAGGTAATTGATGGCCACAATATACATCTTAACTTTATAGAGACACTGGAATCACGGTCTCATATATTTCCAGCATTTACGGTGGTTTTGATTACCCAAGCAGTACACAAATACGCATAGCCACACAAGTACTTTATTGACGGATCAAGCTTACTTACATGTTCTTTTTTGGATCTGGACTGTCACAACTGAGGGCTTGTGTTGGTATCCAGAAGCCTCAGTTGTAGGGGCTGACGAATACTGGAATTTGGGAGGAGAGAGTAACCTCCTGGACATGTACCAGACAGTAGCAAGGATGCCCGAAGGCGTGACCATGACAACTGGAAATATCTTTCACGGGTTTTATTAAAATAAAGTCAAATAACGTGCATAGGACAAAAGTCACAAATAGAATCAGGATCCGGACTGCAAATCAAAGTTCAATGTAATGCCTGGGGGCCCAAGTGAGGAGTACAGTGCTGAGGTAAATAATAACTGAAGTGAGGAGTGAAGCTGGGGATCGTTGGTGAACCGGTAAATAATAATAACATTTGTGGATAACTGAAGAAGAAGCTGGGGTGCGCTGGGAAACTGTAAGTGATGCTAGAGTTCGTTGGAAAGCTATAGATGATGCTGGAGTTCATAGAAAAGGTGTAAATGATGCTAGGGTTCGTTGGAAAACTGTAAGTTAATGGGAAGTGACTGCTGGGAAACCGGAGCATGAGCAATGGAGAATGCAGAGTATTGGAGCAATGGATTCCGCTGTACCACAGAACAACACAGGAGGCTGAAGTAGCACCGAAGGAGGAAACCAAAAGGGAGTCAGGCAGAGTCAGAGAGAGTTCACTGTGGATGACTGCACGCAGGAATTACTGTAGACAAATGACCTACTGACAACCCTTCAGTGCTGAGAGCGGGTTTTTATACCTGAAGGTGCACAGGGATTGGTGAGCAATTAGGCTTCGGTTCCTACTAGCACTGGGATAGGTGGAAAGTGAACATGTGGTCAAAGTCCATCATGGCTGCGCCCATAGACCATTGCTGAAGGGGAACTAGGAACTTGTATGAGAAACAATGGCGGCGGAGGCCGCAGCAGCAAAGTCCATGCGCCCAGCGGCTGCAGAGACGGAGGCAGCGGCCGAAGCACCCAGAGCACACGCGTCCTGACAGGGACCAAGAGCACAGCACTGCCGCAAGTGAGAACACTGAGGAGGCCCGCTCTAACCAGCGCCGCAGGCCAAACACAACTACGGCCCGGCTACGTCTCGCAGAGCCAACCTCAGGAGGCACTTAACGGGTAAGAAGCGGCGTCTAGTTACCCTGATCGTGACATGGACAAATGAGCTTTTCAAGTGAGTCTATTTGCACAGATTAGTAATTAGGCTGGCCAGCCACAAAAGTTATATATTTATACTCACTAACTTCATTATTTATGAGGTGATACTTTGTAATTGACACAAAGGTAACCTATCTGGATCGATTGTAACTTTGAATGAGACTGTGTACTTAATATTTTTTCAGACCCTCTTGAATACGAGGTCATTTTCGTGGACAATGACAGATGGTTTAGCATAATTCTAATGCATATGTATTAATTAGCGACAGTCAATTTTATCATTCATCAAATGTGGTCATTCTGAGGTATTTGTAATAACCTATTTTATTCATATAATTTTATATTAAGGTTGATTTATTCAATATTACATTTTAAAATTATTTTTTTATAGTAATTGATTCTTCCTTCTGCGCACGGATTGGTACTTGTTTTGTTTCTCCATACAGTTAGAGAAGCAGCCTTAAGGTACATACACACTGTGCAATATTTTAGTCAATATTACTCATTTTCCTCCTTCTGAGTGATATTGAATAAAATTTTGCACAGGGTGTATGACGCAAATGATGGCCGATGCGCATTCTTGTAAGTCATCTGACTGACCGCTGCAAGTCACATGACAGACCGTGGCATCCGAACAGTTAGAATCCCGACACCAGATGGGGGTAAGTATTTTATCCCTCTCCCCTAATCTACCCTAACCCTTCGGGGGGTGTCAGCTAGTGTTAACCCTCCGGGGGTGTCGGGTACACCTATTCCCCCCCAGTGCATAACCCTCCCCACGGGCCCTAACCCTAAACCCCACCCCAATACTCACCTTTGGGATTTTGACTGTCGGTGTTCCGGAGTCAGTTTTCCTGAGGGTTGTCAGGGTTCTGGCTTCAGTCACATGATCCCAAACTGTTTGTTTTTTTGTTTATTGCACAAATACTTTAACTATCTACTAACTCCAAGTTGCATCTAATTTTACAAGCTGAAATGTGTTGTACAAATTCCGCATTGTCAGGGGAAAGAAGCCTTACAGGGCAAGAAGGGCAGAGCCCACCCAACCACACGGTAAGAAGGGCAGAGCCCACCCAGCCACAAAGTAAGAAGGGTAGAGCAAGCTCTTCATCCTCTTAAGCCAACAAGAACCATTAGCATAAACAAAGTTCTACTTCCACTTTCAAAACCGCCTCAAAATATGAAGCAAAAACAAAGACATCAACCAAAATTATGAAAGGAACATAAACATTGGCTTTGATGTAATGAAATGTGATGAGCATACTGTATGAGGGATTGTATAACAATATGGATAGAAGTTAAATAAAATAACAACTTTAAAATGAACCTCAAGAAGATTTCTGAGCCTTTGTGATATTTACATGAACCGAGATCCTTTAATCTGTGCGTAATGTACAGTATGCTGCCTATATAATCACCTACATTCTCCCCTGATGGAGCTTTCTGACGGAGGACACATCAGCTACAATATAAAGTCAGTGTACAAAGTCTGGAAAATGTTTTTACAGTAGTACATCGCAATGTGTCATTGTACCGTGGCATTTTCCTGCTCTTATTGTTTATGTGTCTCATTGCCACGCTCATTTGACCTTCTAATTCTTGTCCTTTTTTTATTTGTCCTTGCCCCCTCTAATATCTCTCCATATCCTCTCATTGCCATCCTCATTGCCCTCTCCCACTCATGTCATTGCCACACTCATATCTTTCTCGTTGCCCCCGATATATCTATATTGCCAATATCATTGGCCCCTCTGATTTCTCAAGTTGCCATCCTTCGTTACCCCTTCTCAGCTCTTTAATTGCCACCATCATTGCCACCTCTCATATCTCCCATTGTCACCTTCATTGCCCCTTCTTACGTCCCTCAAAGTCCCTCTCATTTTCCCAGATCATTGGTACTCTCTAATGTGTCACATTACCACACTCACTTCTACCTCTAATTTCTTTAAATTTTCCCTCTGAACTTTCTAATTACCACTCTAATTTGCCCATCTCATCTTCCTCATTGCCACTCTAAAAGCAGCTGTCATTGGCATCTTCGTCTTTGTACCAGCTTACTATATATTTCTCTTTGCCCCCTTTCAACTCTCTCATACTCTCACATCTCTCATTGATGACCACATGTTAATGCAGGATGGGTGGATTTCAGCTGCCCTGAAACCCCCCTTCCCTACAGCCTGGTCAGCGGTGGCTACATGCAGTATAAAGAATGGAGATGCTGCACGTGCCCAGTAGCAGCAGATTTTTTTCCTACCAAGTCTGCTGTGTGTATATCTGTGCATCTGAGTGCTCAATCATTGCACCAGAGAGAGAATCTGATAAGTGGCCTACCTACCTGATCACTGGGCCTGTATACGTCTGAAGTATAGTATTACATAAACTGTGCTTTGGGGGTCATTCCGAGTTGATCGCTTGTAGCAACTTTTTGCTGCTCCTGCAATCAACCTGACGCCACCTATGGGGGAGTGTATTTTAGCATAGCAGGGCTGCGAACACTTGTGCAGCCCTGCTATGCTAAAAAAGTTTCGCGTAAAACAAGAACAGCCCTATACCTACTTACCATTTGCGACCGATCCAGCGATGCAGGTTCCGGATTTGACGTCAGACACCCGCCCTCAAAACACCTGGACACACCTGCGTTCGCTGGACCACTTCCAGGAAACGGTCAGTTGACGCCCCGACATGCCTTCCTCCTGTCAATCTTCTTGCAGTTGCCACTGCAACCGCTTTTCTCGTTCCCGGCGTTGTTGCCCAGCAACAGCTGTTGCTGGGCAATGATGCGCAGTTCCGACCTGATCGCACCGCTGCGAAGAAGTGCAGCGTGCGATCGGGTCGGAATGACCCCTTTGTTTGGGGCAGACTATAGCTTGTTACATGCAATTTTGCATCCTTCATAGGCTGGCGACAATCACTCTAAAATCAAACATTTGGAAAAACCCCTCCAGAAATCCTGCGTTTGCCACTGGTGCCAATTACAATATGAAGATCATTCATATGTCATGTATGGAAATTACACTTTATTTTGTATTTTGTTTTTTACTATTTGGAAAGTTCTACACTAGAAAAGGGATTATCACAGACTGCGGCCCTTGAGAACTGAGTTCTGATCAGTTTTTGCCATTCTGATAACAGAACAATCCATATCCCTGAATGGGATCCAGTCAAGATCCTAGCGGTCGGGATCCCGCCGTCGAAATACCGATGGCGGGATCCCATCACTACTTGGAGTGCTGGCACCATCAACAGGAGTAGGGTCACAAGGCTGGCACTGGAATACCGACTGCCGGGACCCCGATTGTGTGCCGGATGCCAGGAGATCAAAGCTGCGGGGAAGGGGGGGCTGCAGGGCCAGGGTTAGAGTTAGGTTTTGGTCCAGGGGGTTAGGTACCATTTAGGCTGCGTAGAGGGGTGGTTAGGGTTAGGCACCCCCTGGAGGGACAGGCTGCGGTGGGGGGAGGGGTAGGTTTAGGCTGCAGGAAGTGGGGGGGGTTAGGTTGAAACGCCACCGGGGAGGGTTAGGGATAGGCTGCGTGGGAGGGAGGGTTAGGTTTAGTCTGCGGGCACTGGCGTATCTATAATGGGTGCATTGCACCCATTTCTTCTAAATACTTACCTTTCTGGTGTCCGGGTGTGGGTCCCTTCCTCTCCTGAGTCCCGTAGCCAGCAGCCGCAGCAGCACTGTTAGTGATCTGTCTGAGCACTTGAGACTCTGGCACAGTGCCAGAGTCTACAGCGCATGCGCAGGTCTCTGAAAAAAAATGTCCGCTGCGCCATTTTTTTGGAGACTTGCGCATGCGCTATAGACTCTGGCACTGCGCCAGAGTCTCTAGCGCTCAGAGAGAGCGCTACCAGCGCTGCTGCTGGCTACGGGACGGGAGAGGAAGGGGCCCACACCCGGAGACTGCACACGGGTCCCCTCCTCTCTAGATACTTACGGCCCTGTCTGCGGGGCATCACGAGCGCCGGTATATTTTACCCAATCCCCCTGAATTATATATTCTGATAACAAACGGTGTCTATTTTCTATGTTTAGCTTTAGAACATCAACAGTTGGAGTAGCACAGAGTACACTTGCTGCTGCTCAGTATACAGCCCACCTATGACATCAGAATGTTTTGCAAATTAAAATCATATAAACAGATCTTCTTTCAGTAAATACTTGTTTAAATTCAGTGTTGCAGGTCACTAAAGATTTAAAACCCAAATCTACAGACTTACTTATGGAAACAATTTCTTTACAGACGTTCTGCTGAAAACAGCAGTTTCCTCACTGGTCCCAGTGGTGCTCTTAGTAAAGAAATGTAATGTTTATAATCCTATTTAACATTGGATGGTAAATATTATCTGCTTACAACTTTATTGTTTGGTCCTCTTTTATGTTCTTTGATCTTAAAAAAAAGTTTTGTTAGCATCTCACTGTCAAACATTTTCATGAAACTCAGACTGGTGGGTTATAGCTGTAAAGCCAGAGTTATTTCAGAAACTTAACATAGGGGGTAATTCAGAGTTAACCGCAGAAGCAAATTTGTTAGTAGTTGGGCATTACCATGTGCACTGCAGGGGGGGGGGGGGGCAGATATAACATGTGCAGAGAGAGTTAGATTTGGGTGGTTATTTTGTTTCTGTGCAGGGTATACTGGCTGCTTTATTTATACACTGCAATTTAGATTTCAGTTTGAACACACCCCACCCAAATCTAACTCTCTCTGCACATGTTATATCTGCCCCCCCCCCCTCCCCCCTGCAGTGCACATGGTTTTGCCCAACTGCTAACAAATTTTCTGCTACGATCAGGTCTGAATTATGGCCCTCATTCCGAGTTGTTCGCTCGTTGCCGAATTTTGCTATATTGCGATTAGTCGCTTACTGCGCATGCGCAATGTTCGCAGAGCGCATGCGCTTAGTTATTTTACTCAAAAGTTAGGTATTTTACTCACGGCATTACGAGGATTTTTCTTCGTTCTGGTGATCGGAGTGTGATTGACAGGAAGTGGGTGATTCTGGGCGTAAACTGGCCGTTTTATGGGTGTGTGTGAAAAAACGCTGCCGTTTCTAGGAAAAACGCGGGAGTGGCTGGAGAAACGGGGGAGTGTCTGGGCGAATGCTGGGTGTGCTTGTGACGTCAAACCAGGAACGAAACTGACTGAACTGATCGCAGTGGCTGAGTAAGTCTGGAGCTACTCAGAAACTGCTAAGAAATTTCTATGTGCAATTTTGCGAATCTTTCGTTCGCAATTCTGCTATGCTAAGATACACTCTCAGAGGGCGGCGGCTTAGCGTGTGCAATGCTGCTAAAAGCAGCTAGCGAGCGAACAACTCGGAATGAGGGCCTATGTGCACTGCAGGGGGGCAGATATAACGTGCAGAGAGATTTGGGTGGGGTGTGTTTAAACTGAAATATTTATCCTGCACAGAAACAAAATAACCCACCCAAATCTAACTTTCTCTGCACGTTATATCTGCCCCCACCAGTGCACATGGTTTTGCCCAAATTTTCTGCTGCGATCAACTCTGAATTACCCCATAGTTATCACCTGACTCACAGCGTGCACATGCTGTGCGCCACCTAGGGGATCTTGTTCTCAGTGCACATCCAGCATCTGATATTGCTTAATAAATCTCTCACAGAACACTGTGCCATTTCGAAAAATCTCACTGTTTTGTTTAACTGTTGTTTCAACCCGTCTCTAACCAAAAGAAACAATGATTACTCAAGTCCTGCAGGTATACTGTTTTCTATGCTGAATTTAAGCTTAAATGGTAATAAAATCAAAGATGTCAGATTGTAAGGTAGAAATCTATGTGGTATTCTGTGAGGCTCAACCACAAAATGGTATTTTAATGAAAAAGTGCTGGCTTTTATCACGGAAGTCTGGGAAATCATTGAAACTGACAACATATCAGAAGGGGACAATAAAGATCAGAAACTCTTGATGTGACTCAGTGCGGTAAATCTCTAACATTAATTGAAGTGGTAGGAAGCTGAATTGTGTTTCTGGATTTTAAAGTGGAGACACATTGGCAAATAACCCCCGCAGTGAAAAGAGGTCAATATGTATTGTTTCTGTATAACATTCCAATTTACATTGCTTTTCCATTACTTTTCCTTCAGTCAACTAAATGAATCCCTCCATGGTTTGCCTCACTTAGAGGTGTACACAGGGTAGCGAGGTGCCCTAACACTTTACACAGCTAAACCTGAATACTATGGGCGCGATATGAGAGATAACGGGGATCACTTTAGAAAGGAGATCGGCCGTGATATATCATTTGAATACCACCCTAAATGTACAAACTTACATGGCACACATGAAAAAATTTATTTAAATGGATTTGTTGAGCAGCACACATGTCAAAGAACTAGAGCAGGGCTCACGGTCCTGTGCCAGCCCCGCCCAGAACTAGTGATAGGCGGAGCTACTGGCAACAAAATGTAGAGTTTCCCGGACACTCCTGGTGACTCCAGGAGTGCAGCCACGAGCCTCGGTACTAATGGGGAGGCGTGGGCAATATGGGGAAGTGTTGAGGAAAAATAGTATATATGCACGGTAGAGGGGGGTGCCAGCTACAGTGCACACACACAGTATTGCGGGTAAAAGGGAGAAGGGGACGTGAGGGCAGTGACAGTGTATAAGCACCAGGAAGTCTTTACCAGCTGCTCTGGGCACAACTATGTAGTCTGCAGGAGGTTCCCGGCCTTCTGCAGGTAATAAAGCCCCGCCCACAGCAGCCAGCACCTATGGGGAGAGACTTTGTGGTGAGTGCATACGCCCCCTGCAACTGTACAGAGGTTGCTTTGGCTGCACAGCGGAACAATGTCCCCCTTAGCATCTGACCGGTGCCGGGCTCCCGCAATATATATATTTTATTTTTTTATTTTTTTATGATATGGGTACTATTTACAGTATATAGCCATAAAACAGATAATGCTTCCGCCTTCATTAAAATATATTTTAAACACCAACTAGTAATTTCTTAATATTTCCCTTTTAATATAAGTAATAAATAATAACTATTTTAGATATGGAGGGAGAACGCATCGGTGCTGCTTACCTAGAGACAGTAGCATACCTCTGAACAGTTGCAAATGTAGATGCTCCTGAGGAAGCTGGACCACACTAACCAGCGAAACGCGTTGAGCCCTTTTGCC
The DNA here is from genome assembly GCF_028390025.1 of Pseudophryne corroboree. Classification (NCBI taxonomy): domain Eukaryota; kingdom Metazoa; phylum Chordata; class Amphibia; order Anura; family Myobatrachidae; genus Pseudophryne; species Pseudophryne corroboree. The sequence goes on along the minus strand of NC_086445.1, from coordinate 901,937,338 downwards.
TACCTGTACATCCACTCTCTGCTGGCACTTATTGGACACCACTCTGCAAAAGACCAGACTTTCATCTGCAGTATCCAAAACTTTGGAATTTATCCTCATTAAAGGACTCTACCAAGGATCTTCCGCTGTGTATGAGGTGGACAAAATCTGCAAACCTACCACTGGTAATAATCTCATGATTGCTATAAACATCGGACATATGCTAGTAACTTTGACATCATCTGAGCGGTCTCCTAGCCAGCAGTGTAGAATTATAACCAATGTTTACAGGCTTATGTGGCAATATATTTATTGATTTTATTTGGTCAGTATTTTTAATATATGCTAAATAAATGTGTTGAATAATTTTACAAGCCTTTCAGAGTTTTAAATTCATTTATAACATGAGCAACTAGCACTGGAATTTTCCTTTTTTCCTAAATGTAGATGCAGGACTTTCTCGCGTGCGTCCGAAAAGAAGCGTGGCCTATATGGAAAGAGGTGTGGCCTTGTGGCAGTGCCACGCCCCCGTTTTCCATCACTGAGGGGACATGCCCATTGCTCCTGTGAGCTGCTGGTCATGCCCTCAGTATCGATGTCTCCATTGACTATGCCCGCTGCTCTGTGACAGGAGCCTCTAAACTGCCCTCCCCCACCGCTGGACACTGTGGCCCGCAGATGGGACAGCGAGACAGTCCCAAAAAAATGGGACTGTCCCACGAAAATTGGGACAGTTGGGAGGTATGCATTAGCGATGCACTAATATGTTAATACAGAGGAGGCATCTGATATAAGTAGACACCTCCTGCTTGCATTAGTGATCTGTATTAAGTTCTAAGACGCAGCATCAGATCACCAGTGACACCATTGGCTGGCTGCGTAAGCTGGCTGCCGCAGTTCCTACAACAAGGCCAAGAAATCTCCATTTTTAGATGGAGATACTGTCTTCGTCACTCTGCCAAAACAGCAGTGACATGCCTCCATTGTGGGAAATGGAGACTGTTGCAGCCCCCAAAGAAAAAAAGAATATCAATCGCTGACAGTACAGGTCCAGCACATGCGCAAAGTATCGAAAATCTGTACTTGCAGTACCGTTGGGACCTAAATCATTGACATAGGTACCAGTGTGACATCATCAGTGACATCATCAGTGACATAAATACAAGTGAGACATCATCAGTAACACAGGCACCATTGTAACATCATCAGTGACATCATCAATGACATAGATACCATTGTGACATCATCAGTGGCATCATTAGTGACATAGGTACCATTGTAACATCATCAGTGACATCATCAATGACATAGATACCAATGTGACATCATCAGTGACATTGGTAGCGTTGTGGCATCACCAGTGACATCATAAGTGACATAGGTACCATTGTGACATCATCAGTGACACAGATACCATTGTGACATCGTCAGTAACATCATCAGTGACATACGTGCCATTGTAAAATCATCAATGACATTATCAGTGACATATGTACTATTGGGACATACTCAGTGACATCATCAGTGACATAGGTACCATTGTGACATCATCACTGACATAGGTACCATTGTTACATAATCAGTGACATCATCAGTTACATAATCAATAACATCATTAGTGACATAGGTACCACTGTGACATAATCAGTGACATAGGTACCAAATCAGTGACATAGGTACCATTAAGACATTATCAGTGACATAAGTCAGTTTTGTTCTATAACTGTTGTTCTAATTGTAAAGCGCAATGGAATATGCTGCGCTATATAAGAAACTGTTAATAAATAAATAATAAAATCAGTGACATAGGTACCATTGTGACATCACATTTCTGTTTATACAGAAGATATTTGTTGTCTCGTAACAAATCTAGCATTGATTTTCTGACTAGCTTGAGCACAGTTTATTGCATGGTATCAAACAAGACCTTTTAATCAATTAATTTAGCTAAGGTTTAAGCAGTCAGAAAATGCATCATTAGAGATATTTTTTTTCTTAAAGTAAAATGATCACATTGATGTTTATGTAACATTGGTGGGAAGCAATGAAGACTACAGCATAATTCATGTAACATCATCAGTGACATCATCAATGACATAGATACCAATGTGACATCATCAGTGACATTATCAGTGACATAGGTAGCGTTGTGGCATCACCAGTGACATCACAAGTGACATAAGTACCATTGTGACATCATCAGTGACATAGATACCATTGTGACATCGTCAGTAACGTCATCAGTGACATACAGTAGGTGCCATTGTAAAATCATCAATGACATCATCAGTGACATATGTAGTATAGGGACATACTCAGTAACATCATCAGTGACATAGGTACCATTGTGACATCATCACTGACATAGGTACCACTGTGACATAATCAGTGACATAGGTACCATTATGACATAATCAGTGACATAGGTACCATTATGACATTATCAGTGACATAGGTCAGTTTTGTTTTATAACTGTTGTTCTAATTGTAAAGCGCAATAGAATATGCTGCGCTATATAAGAAACTGCTAATAAATAAATAATAAAATCAGTGACATAGGTACCATTGTGACATCACATTTCTGTTTATACAGAAGATATTTGTTGTCTCGCAACAAATCTAGCATTGATTTTCTGACTAGCTGGAGCACAGTTTATTGCATGGTACCAAACAAGACCTTTTAATCGATTAATTTAGCTCAGGTTTAAGCAGTCAGAAAAATGCATCATCAAAAATACATTTTTTCTTAAAGTAAAATGATCACATTGATGTTTATGTAACATTGGTGGGGAGCAATGAAGAATACAGCATAATTCATATAAGAGAGAAAGACATCTACTTAGGGGTTGGGGATAGAATCCCGGTGGGATCCTGGCCGTCAGAATGCGGGAGCAGGGCGAGCGCTAGAAAGCCCCTTGCAGGCTCAGTGGCTCGCTGAGCATGCCACAGGTTCTATTCGCACTCTATGGGTGTCATGGACACCCACAAGTGGAAATAGCCCTGGCGCAGCTGTCGGCAATCTCGGTGGTCGGAATCCCGGTGTCGGTATTCTCACCGCCAGGATCGCGACTGCCGGGATATTAACTACATCCCTTACTTAGGAACAGTAATTCTGGAAACTATGCAGCATATTTCCGTAGTAGTTAGTATTGCTACATCAAGCGCTGGGTTCTTGAGTTCAATTCTGACCAGTGTATTGTATAAGTGAAGTTTATTTTTAATTCCGGTGTTTAGTTTGGTTTCCTCCTACAAACCCAAAGTATACTGATAAATTAATTGGTTACCAACAAAACACACCGCCTAGACCAGAGGTTCTCAAACGCGGTCCTCAAGGCACCCCAATGGTACAGGTTTTAAATGTATCCATGCTTGGCCATAGGTGACTTAATTAGCACCTAAGCTAATTTGATTTAACCATCTGTGCTTAGCCATGGATATACCTAAATCCTGAACTGTTGGGGTGCCTTGAGGACCGTGTTTGGGAACCTCTGGTCTAGACCTACAACCTATCTCCTAACTGATTTAAGTGGGATGGTCTCAATTTTAAGAACTGTGCTTCTGCCAAGTGTAGCAGGATTTTTGTCTCAATTTGGGGACAGTAGAGATATACTGTATGTCTCACTGAGTGATGCCCCTTCAATACTGTACACACCAGCACCACTGAAAGGTTATTTTGAGTGGAAGTTGGCTGGAGATGAATCTTCACTTCTGAAGTAAAGACAAGCCACCATTTGACGTAACACACTGTCGTTTAGGAGGACCAAGTACCTGTCCAGTCCCAAATCACAACTGTTGGGAGGTATGCCATATTTTATGTGTTGTAGAGGATTTAGACTGTAATGTTCAATATAGCAGGTTATATGAATAATATTCTCTGCAAAGCACTGTTTAATATGGTGGTTCTATGGACCTAGGGGGTCATTCCGAGTTGATCGCACGTAGCAACTTATTGCTGCTCGTGCGATCAACTTGATGCCGCCTATCGGGGAGTGTATTTTAGCATAGCAGGGCTGCGATCGCTTGTGCAGCCCTGCTATGCTAAAAAAGTTTCCTGCAAAACAAGACCAGGGTATGAGTTACTTACCCTGTGCGACGGATCCAGCGACGAAGGTCCCGGGATTGACATCAGACATCCGCCCTCCAAACGCCTGGATTCACCTGCGTTCGCCTTACCACGCCTTGGAAACGGTCAGTTGATGACCCGGAACGCCTCCTGCCTGTCACTCTCATGCGATCATCGCTGCGATCACTTTCTGCGCTGGTGGCGTCGCTGCCTAGTGAACGATGCGCGTGCACATTGTGGGCGCCGCGCAGCCGCAGTCCCAACCCGTTAGCACCACAACGAAGAACTGCTGCGTGTGAACGGGTCGGAATGACCCCCCTAAGGGCTGTAACACACTACCCAGTTTTCCCCGGATGGCAAAAAGCCGGACAAACTTTGTCCGGCTTTTTGCCATCCGGCAGAGTCTTTCACACACAATGGCTTTGAGCCGTGTGTAATGCTGTGCGCATGCGCAGCAGCAGACACAGCTTGAAAAAAAAACGTTGTGTGTGTAAGCTCCCCTTCACACACACGGTTCTCTGCCTTCAAAGACAGCACGGCCCCGGCCTGGCAGCTGGACCTTCCAGTGGATATTGCCAGCTGCAACCCAGCAGCCGGGCCGGGGCCGTGCAGTGTGAAATGACCCTACCCCTCACACTGTTAATTACAATACCGGCACAGGAAAAAGCCATCCGTGTGTGTGTTTCAGCCCTATTTCAGCATGGGATGTAGAAGTGTTGAAATCGCATGAGGACTTAGATTGCAATCGCACGTGATCGCAATCTAAGTTCCAGTGGGTAGACGGCATTGCAAAGTTTTGGGGATGGCGTTGGGGGGCAGAGGCATGTCCGGACCATTTGCGGAGCGGGCCGCGGCGACTGCATGACAACACACGCAACCCAAAGCATGGTGGCTAGGCTGCGGAGGCAGGGGGCTACCGTAAACAAATTTTAGTGGGGGGAAGGACCAGGCATGCAGGGTGGCCTTGCCCTGTGCTGGGCGGCCCCCCCTGCATGCTAGAGAAGGGATTTGTAGTTTTGCGATTTCAAAACAAAACTACAACTCATGCTGAAAACAATATAAACAAATAATAAATAGTGCATCTTTAACAGGTCTTACAGAAAAACATTATTATTTAAATTGTTATTAGATCATATCTCACTCATTTCTCCAAGATATAAAGAATTGTAGAGTCTATGTACTAAGACTTGGCGAGAGATAAAGTGGAGAGAGATAAAGTACCAGCCAATCAGCTCCTAAATTCCATGTTAGAGGCAGGATTTGAAAAATGACAGTTAGGAGATGATTGGCTGGTACTTTATCTCTCTCCACTTTATCTCCATCCAAGGTTTAGTACATAGAACCCTATCACCTTTAGAAAGTTACTTTTTTTCTATTAATCTTCTGTGAGTAGGTGAGTTGGTGAAAGCTCAACAATATTCTGAATGCACTCCTGATGCATGGGTGAAAGTTCTAAAGGATTGCACATGCCTAATCCAGGTAAAAAATATTGTGCATCAGGCTGCACACACAGAATTGCTTATCACACCAGCACTACACCATAATTCCCAACTGTCCCGCTTTTAGGCGGGACAGTCCCACCTTTTTGGGACTGCCCCCCTGACCCTGCGCAGTCCACAGGGTCCTGATTTTACCAACTGCAATGTTGTATGCCACACTGATGCAATGCTAGGGGTCAAATGATCCCTGGAGGGGTGTGTTAGTCCACCACCCCTCTAGCTACTGTTTTCATTAATTTCAGCGCTAAAACATCCTTATCGTGGCGATGCAGGATGTCTCAGCGCTAAGATAAAAATAAGATTTTAAACCTACCGGTAAATCTTTTTCTCCTAGTCCGTAGAGGATGCTGGGGACTCCGTAAGGACCATGGGGAATAGACGGGCTCCACAGGAGACATGGGCACTATAAAGAAACTTTAGAATGGGTCTGCACTGGCTCCTCCCTCTATGCCCCTCCTCCAGACCTCAGTTAGAGAAACTGTGCCCAGAGGAGATGGACAGTATGAGGAAAGGATTTTGTTAATCCAAGGGCAAGATTCACACCAGCCCACACCATCCACACCGTATAACCTGGAATATACGAACCAGTCAACAGTATGAAACAGAACAGCATCAGTCAAAGACTGAACAAAACTGTAACATAACCCTTATGCAAGCAATAACTATATACAAGTCTTGCAGAATGTTGTCCGCACTGGGACGGGCGCCCAGCATCCTCTACGGACTAGGAGAAAAAGATTTACCGGTAGGTTTAAAATCTTATTTTCTCTTACGTCCTAGAGGATGCTGGGGACTCCGTAAGGACCATGGGGATTATACCAAAGCTCCAGACCGGGCGGGAGAGTGCGGACGACTCTGCAGCACTGACTGAGCAAACGCAAGGTCCTCATCAGCCAGGGTATCAAACTTATAGAACTTTGCAAAAGTGTTTGAACCTGACCAGGTAGCTGCTCGGCAAAGCTGTAAAGCAGAGACGCCTCGGGCAGCCGCCCAAGAAGAGGCCACCTTCCTAGTGGAATGGGCCTTTACCAAATGTGTTAACGGCAATCCTGCCGTAGAATGAGCCTGCTGAATCGTGTTACAGATCCAGCGAGCAATAGTCTGCTTCGAAGCAGGATCGCCAACTTTGTTGACTGCATACAGGACAAACAGTGCCTCTGTTTTCCAAACTCGAGCCGTCCTGGCTACATAGATTTTTAAGACCCTGACTACATCCAGGGACTTGGAATCCTCCAAGTCACTCGTAGCCACAGGCACCACAATAGGTTGGTTCATATGAAATGAAGAAACCACCTTAGGCAAAAATTGAGGACGAGTCCTCAACTCCGCTCTATCCACATGGAAGGTCAAATAGGGGCTCTTGTGAGGCAAGGCCGCCAATTCGGACACCCGCCTTGCAGATGCAAAGGCCAACAACTTAACCACTTTCCAAGTGAGATACTTTAATTCCACGGTTTGAAGAGGCTCAAACCAGTGAGACTTAAGGAACTGTAACACCACGTTAAGGTCCCATGGTGCCACTGGGGGCACAAAAGGAGGCTGGATATGCAGCACTCCCTTCACAAAAGTCTGGACTTCTGGTAGAGAAGCCAATTCATTCTGAAAGAAAATGGACAGGGCCGAAATCTGTACCTTAATGGAACCCAATTTTAGGCCCAAATTCACTCCAGTCTGTAGGAAGTGGAGAAAACGGCTGAGATGGAATTCTTCCGAAGGAGCATTCTTGGTCTCACACCAAGACACATACTTCCTCCAGATACGGTGATAATGTTTCGCTGTCACCTCCTTCCTAGCCCTTATCAGAGTAGGAATAACCTCATCCGGAATGCCCTTTTCAGCTAGGATCCGGCGTTCAACCGCCATGCCGTCAAATGCAGCCGCGGTAAGTCTTGGAACAGACAGGGCCCCTGTTGCAACAGGTCCTCTCTGAGAGGAAGAGGCCACGGATCTTCTGTGAGCATTTCCTACAGATCCGGATACCAGGCCCTTCGAGGCCAATCTGGAACAATGAGAATTGCCTGTACTCCTTTTCGTCTTATGATTCTCAATATTTTTGAGATGAGAGGAAGAGGAGGGAACACATAGACCGACTGAAAAACCCACAGAGTCACCAGGGCGTCCACTGCTACCGCCTGAGGGTCCCTTGACCTGGCACAATACCTCGGGAGCTTTTTGTTGAGGCGTGACGCCATCATGTCTATTTGAGGCAGTCCCCACTGACTTGCAATTTCTGCAAAGACTTCTTGATGAAGTCCCCACTCTCCTGGATGGAGATCGTGTCTGCTGAGGAAGTCCGCTTCCCAGCTGTCCACTCCCGGAATGAAGACTGCTGTAAGAGCGCTTTCATGATTTTACGCCCAGCGAAGAATTCTGGTGGCTTCCGCCATTGCCACTCTGCTCCTTGTTCCGCCTTGGCGGTTTACATGAGCCACTGCCGTGACGTTGTCTGACTGAATCAGAACCGGTAGGCCGCAAAGAAAATTCTCCGCTTGACGTAGGCCGTTGTATATGGCCCTCAATTCCAGTACGTTGATGTGCAGACAAGCCTCCTGGCTCGACCACAAACCCTGGAAGTTTCTTCCGTGTGTGACTGCTCCCCATCCTCGGAGGCTCGCGTCCGTGGTCACCAGAACCCAGTCCTGAATGCCAAACCTGCGACCCTCTAGAAGGTGAGCACTCTGCAGCCACCACAAGAGAGATACCCTGGCCCTGGGGGACAGGCTGATCATCTGATGAATATGTAGATGTGACCCGGGCCACTTGTCCAGAAGGTCCCACTGAAAGGTCCTCGCATGGAACCTGCCGAATGGAATGGCCTCGTAAGACGCCACCATCTTTCCCAGAACTCGAGTGCATTGATGGACTGACACCCTTTTTGGCTTTAACAGGTCCCTGACCACGTTCTGGAGTTCCTGGGCCTTTTCCATCAGGAGAAAAACCCTTTTTTGTTCCGTATCCAGAATCATGCCTAAGAAAGGCAAACGGGTCGTTGGAACCAACTGTGACTTTGGTAGATTGAGAATCCAGCCGTGCTGCTGCAACACCCTCAGGGAGAGCGATACGCTGTTCAGCAGCTGTTCTCTCGATCTCGCTTTTATTAGGAGATCGTCCAAGTACGGGATAATTGTGACTCCCTGCTTGCGTAGGAGTACCATCATTTCCGCCATTACCTTGGTGAAAATCCTCGGGGCCGTGAAAAGCCCAAACGGCAACGTCTGAAATTGGTAATGACAATCCTGTACAGCAAATCTCAGGAACGCCTGATGAGGAGGATATATGGGGACATGAAGGTATGCATCCTCTATGTCCAGGGACACCATATAATCCCCCCCCTCCAGGCTGGCGATGACCGCTCTGAGCGATTCCATCTTGAATTTGAACCTTTTCTAGTATAGGTTTAAGGATTTTAAATTCAGAATGGGTCTGACTGAACCGTCCAGTTTCGGGACCACAAACAGGGTTGAGTAGTACCCCGTCCCCTGTTGAAGCAGGGGCACCTTGACCACCACTTGTTGAAGACACAGCTTTTGAATTGCATTTAAAACTACTTCCCTCTCAGGGGAATAAGCTGGTAGGGCCAATTTGAAAAACCGTCGAGGAGGCCCCTCTTCGAATTCCAGCTTGTAACCCTGGGAAACAATGTCTATTGCCCAGGGATCCACCTGTGATTGAATCCAGACGTGGCTGAAAAGTCGAAGACGTGCCCCCACTGGGGCGGACTCCCTCAGCGGAGCCCCAGCGTCATGCGGTGGATTTTGTAGAAGCCGGGGAGGACTTCTGCTCCTGGGAACTAGCTGTAGTTGGCAGCTTTTTCCCTCTGCCCTTACCTCTGGCAAGAAAGGAAGATCCCCGTACTCTCTTGGATTCAGAGCCGGCCTTAGCTATAGGCAGACTAGGCATTTGCCTAGGGCATTCAAGCATGTCTAGGGGCATCCAAGCATGTCCCTGCAGTATCTCATGCTGAGAGGGACAGTCCGCAAACTAACTGTTACTTTCCAAATGTATTCAATCAGTACTTGTATACACTGCTGTTTACATTTGTCAAAAAAAATGCACACTGTGCCTTAAACTTCCTCTGACATGCTTGAATGCCCCTGACTTGTGAGAACTCAGACAGACAGCAGAAGCCCAGTAAATGCAAATCCTGGACCTGTGACATTTTTACTGACTATATAAGGTTATTACTGGATGGCTCCTTATGATAACACATGTGTATTTTGGAAGACTGCTTCACAGAAACCTGACATCACCTATCCTGCTTGTGCACATGGGGGAGGGGGACCCTGCCATCCTGTGTGTGTCCCTTATCCCTGTGCAAACCCCAGGTGTCTGCAGGGACATAACATGGGCAGTGTTCTCCCCACACTTTATTTCCTAGTCAGTCCATACCGTAAAATTCCCCTGCCAGCTAGCACTGTAACGTGGTCAGTAAGTTGCGTTGTGCTATTTCTATATGAAACATCAGTGCAGCGTGACTTTCAGACACATCAGACTGGAGGGCAGAGCATTTAGCTCCCACAGTATAAAGTAAAGTGCATGCAGTTAACGGGAGTAAGAGACACCAGCAAACACACTGAATAGTGAAGAGAATGGACAGTTTCTACATGTTTGATACTGATCTTTTTGTATAACCAGCAAGTGTGGCAGTATCTGTGGCAGTATATGTGTATTATGGGCATTACTAATGTGGGGCATATGTGTAAGGTGCATTACTGTGTGGCATTATGTGTATTATGGGCATTACTAATGTGGGGCATATGTGTAAGGTTCCTTTACTGTGTGGAATTATATGTATTATGGTCATTACTGTGTGGCATTGTGCAGAGTTGAACTGGCCCACAGGGTAACCCCCCGGTGGGCCCCACTACCTGAGCATTGCAGGTACAGATGCAGAACTAGCGGCGGAGCTAGGGGGCACCAGACAAAATTTTGCCTAGGGCATCAAATTGGCTAGGGCCGACTCTGCTTGGATTTATGCGACTGAAAGGACTGCATCTGATAATGAGGCGTTTTCTTAGGCTGTGAGGAAACATAAGGCAAAAAAGTTGATTTACCTGCAGTAGCTGTGGAAACCCGGTCCGTGAGACCTTCCCCAAATAAGTCCTCACCCTTGTAAGGCAAAACCTCCATATGCCTCTTCGAGTGGGCATCACCCGTCCATTGTCGGGTCCATAGGGCTCTCCTAGCAGAAATTGCCACAGCGTTGGCTCTGGAACCCAGTAGGCCAACGTCTCTCTGAGCATCCCTCATATATAGGACAGCATCCTTAATATGACCCAGGGTCAATAAAATGGTTTCCTTATCCAGCGTATCAATATCAGCAGATAAGGTATCTGTCCACGCTGCAACAGCGCTACAAACCCAAGCCGACGCTATCGCCGGTCTGAGTAACGTACCAGTATGTGTGTAAATTGACTTCAAGGTAGTTTCCTGCCTGCGATCAGCAGGATCCTTGAGTGTTGCGGTATCTTGAGACGGCAGCGCTACCATCTTTATAAGCGTGTCAACGCTTTGTCCACCGTTGGGGAGGATTCCCACCGTATCCTGTCCTTAGCCGGGAAAGGATACGCCATAAAATAAGAATTTACTTACCGATAATTCTATTTCTCGTAGTCCGTAGTGGATGCTGGGGACTCCGTAAGGACCATGGGGAATAGCGGCTCCGCAGGAGACTGGGCACATCTAAAGAAAGCTTTAGGACTATCTGGTGTGCACTGGCTCCTCCCCCTATGACCCTCCTCCAAGCCTCAGTTAGGATACTGTGCCCGGACGAGCGTACACAATAAGGAAGGATCTTGAATCCCGGGTAAGACTCATACCAGCCACACCAATCACACCGTACAACTTGTGATCTGAACCCAGTTAACAGCATGATAACAGAGGAGCCTCTAGAAAAGATGGCTCACTACAGCAATAACCCGATTTTTTGGTAACAATAACTATGTACCAGTATTGCAGACAATCCGCACTTGGGATGGGCGCCCAGCATCCACTACGGACTACGAGAAATAGAATTATCGGTAAGTAAATTCTTATTTTCTCTAACGTCCTAAGTGGATGCTGGGGACTCCGTAAGGACCATGGGGATTATACCAAAGCTCCCAAACGGGCGGGAGAGTGCGGATGACTCTGCAGCACCAAATGAGAGAACTCCAGGTCCTCCTCAGCCAGGGTATCAATTTTGTAGAATTTTACAAACGTATTTGCTCCTGACCAAGTAGCTGCTCGGCAAAGTTGTAAAGCCGAGACCCCTCGGGCAGCCGCCCAAGATGAGCCCACCTTCCTTGTGGAGTGGGCATTTACAGATTTTTGGCTGTGGCAGGCTTGCCACAGAATGTGCAAGCTGAATTGTACTACAAATCCAACGAGCAATAGTCTGCTTAGAAGCAGGAGCACCCAGCTTGTTGGGTGCATACAGGATAAACAGCGAGTCAGTTTTCCTGACTCCAGCCGTCCTGGAAACATATATTTTCAGGGCCCTGACAACGTCTAGCAACTTGGAGTCCTCCAAGTCCCTAGTAGCCGCAGGCACCACAATAGGTTGGTTCAGGTGAAACGCTGAAACCACCTTAGGGAGAAACTGAGGACGAGTCCTCAATTCCGCCCTGTCCGAATGGAAAATCAGATAAGGGCTTTTACAGGATAAAGCCGCCAATTCTGACACGCGCCTGGCCCAGGCCAGGGCCAACAGCATGACCACTTTCCATGTGAGATATTTTAACTCCACAGATTTAAGTGGTTCAACCAATGTGACTTTTGGAACCCAAAAACTACATTGAGATCCCAAAGTGCCACTGGAGGCACAAAAGGAGGCTGTATATGCAGTACCCCTTTTACAAACGTCTGAACTTCAGGGACTGAAGCTAGTTCTTTTTGGAAGAAAATTGACAGGACCGAAATTTGAACCTTAATGGACCCCAATTTCAGGCCCATAGACACTCCTGTTTGCAGGAAATGTAGGAATCGACCCAGTTGAATTTCCTCCGTCGGGCCTTACTGGCCTCGCACCACGCAACATATTTTCGCCAAATGCGGTGATAATGTTTTGCGGTTACATCCTTCCTGGCTTTGATCAGGATAGGGATGACTTCATCCGGAATGCCTTTTTTCCTTCAGCATCCGGCGTTCAACCGCCATGCCGTCAAACGCAGCCGCGGTAAGTCTTGGAACAGACAGGGTCCTTGCTGGAGCAGGTCCCTTCTTAGAGATAGAGGCCACGGATCCTCCGTGAGCATCTCTTGAAGTTCCGGTTACCAAGTCCCTCTTGGCCAATCCGGAGCCACGAATATAGTGCTTACTCCTCTCCATCTTATCAATCTCAGTACCTTGGGTATGAGAGGCAGAGGAGGGAACACATACACTGACTGGTACACACACGGTGTTACCAGAGCGTCTACAGCTATTGCCTGAGGGTCCCTTGACCTGGCGCAATACCTGTCGAGTTTTTCCCAACGGTTTATAATCATGTGGAAGACTTCTGGGTGAAGTCCCCACTCTCCCGGGTGGAGGTCGTGCTGAGGAAGTCTGCTTCCCAGTTGTCCACTCCCGGAATGAATACTGCTGACAGTGCTATCACATGATTTTCCGCCCAGCGAAGAATCCTTGCAGCTTCTGCCATTGCCCTCCTGCTTCTTGTGCCACCCTGTCTGTTTACGTGGGTGACTGCCGTGATGTTGTCCGACTGGATCAACACCGGCTGACCTTGAAGCAGAGGTCTTGCTAAGCTTAGAGCATTGTAAATGGCCCTTAGCTTCAGGATATTTATGTGAAGTGATGTCTCCAGGCTTGACCATAAGCCCTGGATATTCCTTCACTGTGTGACTGCTCCCCAGCCTCGCAGGCTGGCATCCGTGGTCACCAGGACCCAGTCCTGAATGCCGAATCTGCGGCCCTCTAGAAGATGAGCACTCTGCAACCACCACAGGAGGGACACCCTTGTCCTTGGTGACAGGGTTATCCGCTGATGCATCTGAAGATGCGACCCGGACCATTTGTCCAGCAGGTCCCACTGGAAAGTTCTTGCGTGGAATCTGCCGAATGGGATTGCTTCGTAGGAAGCCACCATTTTACCCAGAACCCTTGTGCATTGATGCACTGAGACTTGGCTCGGTTTTAGGAGGTTCCTGACTAGCTCGGATAACTCCCTGGCTTTCTCCTCCGGGAGAAACACCTTTTTCTGGACTGTGTCCAGGATCATCCCTAGGAACAGAAGACAAGTCGTCGGAACCAGCTGCGATTTTAGAATATTGAGAATCCAATCGTGCTGCCGCAACACTACCTGAGATAGTGCTACACCGACCTCCAACTGTTCCCTGGATCTTACCCTTATCAGGGAATCGTCCAAGTAAGGGATAACTAAAATTCCCTTCCTTCGAAGGAATATCATCATTTCGGCCATTACCTTGGTAAAGACCCGGGGTGCCGTGGACCATCCATACGGCAGCGTCTGAACTGATAGTGACAGTTCTGTACCATAAACCTGAGGTACCCTTGATGAGAAGGGTAAATTTTGACATGAAGGTAAGCATCCTTGATGTCCCAAGACATCATGTAGTCCCCTTCTTCCAGGTTCGCAATCACTGCTCTGAGTGACTCAATCTTGAATTTGAACCTCTGTATGTAAGTGTTCAAAGATTTTAGATTTAGAATCGGTCTCACCGAGCCGTCCGGCTTCGGTACCACAACAGTGTGGAATAATACCCCGTTCCCTGTTGCAGGAGGGGTACCTTGATTATCACCTGCTGGGAATACAGCTTGTGAATGGCTTCCAAAACTGTCTCCCTGTCAGAAGGAGACATCGGTAAAGCCGACTTTAGGAAACGGCGAGGGGAAGACGTCTCGAATTCTAATTTGTACCCCTGAGATATCACCTGAAGGATCCAGGGGTCTACTTGCGAGTGAGCCCACTGCGCGCTGAAATTCATTGAGACGGGCCCCCCACCGTGCCTGATTCTGCTTGTAAAGCCCCAGCGTCATACTGAGGGCTTGGCAGAGGCGGGAGAGGGTTTCTGTTTCTGGGAACTGGCTGATTTCTGCAGCCTTTTTCCTCTCCCTCTGTCACGGGGCAGAAATGAGGAACCTTTTGCCCGCTTGTCCACGAAAAGACTGCGCCTGATAATACGGCGTCTTCTCATGTTGAGAGGCGACCTGGGGTACAAACGTGGATTTCCCAGCTGTTGCCGTGGCCACCAGGTCTGAAAGACCGACCCCAAATAACTCCTCCCTTTAATAAGGCAATACTTCCAAATGCCGTTTGGAATACGCATCACCTGACCACTGACGTGTCCATAACCTTCTACTGGTAGAAATGGACAACGCACTTAGACTTGATGCCAGTCGGCAAATATTCCGCTGTGCATCACGCATATATAGAAATGCATCTTTTAAATGCTCTATAGGCAAAAATATACTGTCCCTATCTAGGGTATCAATATTTTTAGTCAGGGAATCCGACCACGCCAACCCAGCACTGCACATCCAGGCTGAGGCGATTGTTGGTCGCAGTATAACACCAGTATGTGTGTAAATACATTTTAGGATACCCTCCTGCTTTCTATCAGCAGGATCCTTAAGGGCGGCCATCTCAGGAGAGGCTAGAGCCCTTACAAGCGTGTGAGCGCTTTATCCACCCTAGGGGGTGCTTCCCAACGCACCCTAACCTCTGGCGGGAAAGGATATAATGCCAGTAACATTTTAGAAATTATTAGTTGTTATCGGGGGAAAACCACGCATCATCACACACCTCATTTAATTTCTCAGATTCAGGAAAACTACAGGTAGTTTTTCCTCACCGAACATAATACCCCTTTTTGGTGGTACTCGTATTATCAGAAATGTGTAAAACATTTTTCATTGCCTCAATCATGTAACGTGTGGCCCTACTGGAAGTCACATTTGTCTCTTCACCGTCGACACTGGAGTCAGTATCCGTGTCGGCGTCTATATCTGCCATCTGAGGTAACGGGCGCTTTAGAGCCCCTGACGGCCTATGAGACGTCTGGACAGGCACAAGCTGAGTAGCCGGCTGTCTCATGTCAACCACTGTCTTTTATACAGAGCTGACACTGTCACGTAATTCCTTCCAACAGTTCATCCACTCAGGTGTCGACCCCCTAGGGGGTGACATCACTATTACAGGCAATCTGCTCCGTCTCCACATCATTTTTCTCCTCATACATGTCGACACAAACGTACCGACATACAGCACACACACAGGGAATGCTCTGATAGAGGACAGGACCCCACTAGCCCTTTGGGGAGACAGAGGGAGAGTTTGCCAGCACACACCAGAGCGCTATATATATACAGGGATAACCTTATATAAGTGTTTTTCCCCTTATAGCTGCTGTATCTTTAATACTGCGCGTAATTAGTGCCCCCCCTCTCTTTTTTAACCCTTTCTGTAGTGTAGTGACTGCAGGGGAGAGACAGGGAGCTTCCCTCCAACGGAGCTGTGAGGGAAAATGGCGCCAGTGTGCTGAGGAGATAGGCTCCACCCCCTTATCGGCGGCCTTATCTCCCGTTTTTCTATGTATTCTGGCAGGGGTTAAATGCATCCATATAGCCCAGGAGCTATATGTGATGCATTTTTTGCCGTCCAAGGTGTTTTTTATTGCGTCTCAGGGCGCCCCCCCCCCCAGCGCCCTGCACCCTCAGTGACCGGAGTGTGAAGTGAGAGCAATGGCGCACAGCTGCAGTGCTGTGCGCTACCTTGTTGAAGACAGGACGTCTTCTGCCGCCGATTTTCCGGACCTCTTCTGCCTTCTGGCTCTGTAAGGGGGCCGGCGGCGCGGCTCTGGGACTCATCCAGGCTGGGCCTGTGATCGTCCCTCTGGAGCTAATGTCCAGTAGCCTAAGAAGCCCAATCCACTCTGCACGCAGGTGAGTTCGCTTCTTCTCCCCTTAGTCCCTCGATGCAGTGAGCCTGTTGCCAGCAGGTCTCACTGAAAATAAAAAACCTAAACTAAAACTTTCACTAAGAAGCTCAGGAGAGCCCCTAGTGTGCACCCTTCTCGTTCGGGCACAAAGATCTAACTGAGGCTTGGAGGAGGGTCGTAGGGGGAGGAGCCAGTGCACACCAGATAGTCCTAAAGCTTTCTTTAGATGTGCCCAGTCTCCTGCTGAGCCGCTATTCCCCATGGTCCTTACGGAGTCCCCAGCATCCACTTAGGACGTTAGAGAAAAATCCTTTTGGGAATCTGCAGTTTTTTGTCTGGAGTTTCCCAAGCCCCTTCAAACAACTCGTTTAGCTCATGTGAAGGGCGAAAAGTAACCTCAGGCTTCTTTTCTTTAAACATGTGGACCCTCGTGTCAGGTACAGAGGGGTCATCTGTTATATGCAACACGTCTTTTATTGCAATAATCATATAATGAATACTTTTTGCCAACCTTGGCTGCAACTTCGCATCATCGTAGTCGACACTGGAGTCAGAATCCGTAACGGTATCAGTGTCTACTACTTGGGATAGTGGGCGCTTTTGAGACCCAGACGGTCCCTGCGACATAGTGAAAGTCAGGGCTTGACTCCCTGTACATTCCCTGGACTCCGCTTTTTCCAGCCTTTTGTGTAATAAATTCACATTTGCATTTAAAACATTCCACATATCTAACCAGTCAGGTGTCGGCGTTGCCGACGGAAACACCACACTCATTTGCTCCACCTCCTCCCTAGAAGAGCCTTCCGCTTCAGACATGCCGACACACTCATACCGACACCCCACACACTCAGGGAAATCTCTAATCTGGAGACAGTTCCCCAACAAGGCCCTTTGGAGAGACAGAGAGAGAGAATGCCAGCACACACCCAGCGCCAATGACCCTGGAAAAAAAATCCCAGATATATATAGCGCTTTTTATGATATATCAACTGCGCCAAATTATGTGCCCCCCCCTTCTTTAAAACACTCTGTCACTGTGTTCAGCAGGGGAGAGTCCAGGGAGCCAGCTTCTCAGCGGTGTGCTGTGCAGAAAATGGCGCGGGTTAGTGCTGAGGGATCAAGCTCCGCCCCCTCAGCGGCGGGCTTCGGTCCCGCTCGATTTCTTTAAAAACTGGCGGGGGTTTTCTATATACAGCCCTCAGAGCCTATATATAATGTCTGGCCAGTCCTAGAGGTTTAAAATTGCTGCCCAGGACGCCCCCCCTGTGCCCTGCACCCATCAGTGCCTGCCTTGTGTGTTGTGTGTGGGAGCAATGGCTGCGCGTCACCTCAGCGAAGATCTGAAGTCTTCTGCCGCCTCTGAAGTCTTCTATCTTCTTATACTCACCCGGCTTCTATCTTCCGGCTCTGTGAGGAGGACGGCGGCACGGCTCCGGGACGAACGGCGAGGGGAGGCCTGCGTTCCGACTCCCTCTGGAGCTAATGGTGTCCAGTAGCCTAAGAAGCAGAGCCTAGCATTTAAGTAGGTCTGCTTCTCTCTCCTCAGTCCCACGATGCAGGGAGCCTGTTGCCAGCAGGGCTCCCTGAAAATAAAAAACCTAACAAAATTCTTACTTTCAGAGAAACTCAGGAGAGCTCCCTGTAATGCACCCAGTCTCCTCTGGGCACAGTATCAAACTGAGGTCTGGAGGAGGGGCATAGAGGGAGGAGCCAGTGCACACCCATCCTAAAGTTTCTTTATAGTGCCCATGTCTCCTGTGGAGCCCGTCTATTCCCCATGGTCCTTACGGAGTCCCCAGCATCCTCTAGGACGTAAGAGAAAAGACATTTTAATACTAGTCCGGCATGATGTGACGTTTCCAACTATTCTTTATAAAACGAGCAACAAGGTACTGACTACTTTTTACAACTCTGAAAACATAATGGGGCAGATGTAACAAGCGTTGGAGACTGATAACGTGGAAAGAGATAAAGCGGGAGATGTATTATAGCATCACGGATCGGCCGCTATAACACTTC
Source organism: Pseudophryne corroboree (assembly GCF_028390025.1). Classification (NCBI taxonomy): domain Eukaryota; kingdom Metazoa; phylum Chordata; class Amphibia; order Anura; family Myobatrachidae; genus Pseudophryne; species Pseudophryne corroboree. The sequence goes on along the minus strand of NC_086445.1, from coordinate 901,918,901 downwards.
CTGCTTTGCCTCATGACCGAGACGAAGCAGGAAGGAACAACGACTAGATGTAAGAACATCTTGTCTGCCGAAGCAGGGCAGTGAAAACTCCCCCCTCTGGCGATCCTTGCCTGAGACCACAGCACATCAAGTTAGTGCTGATGCGCTGTCTCCCTGCCTGGCTGGCTGTAGTTCGCATGTGCGAGATCTTGCTATTCACACGAGATGTCACATACAGCCAGCAAGCACTGCTGTCCCTGATGTGGAGCTAGAGCATCAACACCTGCATCCAGAGGCGGATTGGCCATAGGGTTTACAGGGAAGATTCCCGGTGGGCCGACGCACCTGCGGGGCCTGTTTTGTTTGAGGACATGTGGTCTTTTTTATAGACATAATGAATAAGATGCAAAATAATTTGCATATATGAAAATGACTTTGCCACTTAGCCTGTGATTGCAGATGATCTAGTGTATGCTCTGTCTGCCTGCTTGGCTGACATATAAGATTGAGTGGATAGTGATTGGGATATTTCTAAAGAATGATATAGTTTCCTAAATTCTGAAGGTGTATCATATAATGTGCTCATAATATTTAATTTTATTTCTTTTTAACTTCCCCCTTGATGATGGACATGCCCACTATCTGGAAAGTCTTGGGGGGAGGGTGCTGCTGCCATGACCCATGGCTAAACCTTACACCTCTGGTGCTGCCCATGTGGGGCCACTAGTACACATTTTTCCAGGGCCGCTTTTTGTTCCCAATCCGCCCCTGCCTGCAGCTGTCGAAATCGATACATCATACATTCAAACATTGTCCTGACTGGCTGGTACATTACCTCTCTACAGTTTTTACTCCAAGGTTTAGTACATATCATACCTCCCAACATGACCCTCTCCAGGAGGGACAGAATGCTCTGCTCCTGGATTTCCCTCTTAATGTATGATTGCCGTCACCTGTGCTGAAACACCTTGCTTATCATTAACCTGTTCAAAACAGGTGCCGGCAATCACAAATTAAGAGAAAAGTTCAGGAGCAGAGTATTTTGTCCCTCCTGGAGAGGGTCATGTTGGGAAGTATGCAAACATCTCCCCCAATGTATTATATTAATTAAATGCCTTTAACTGCTTCACGCTCAGATGCTGGAGCAGGAGTATTCGTGTGTCAGTTGTGTCGAATGTGTGAGCGCAAAACTATAGGAGAGATTTACCCAGTAATGTAACCATGGAAACAGCTGCAGCCAATGAACGCCAGAGTTGTTGTTGTTATGGCAACACTGAGGACGCGGCGAGGAGTAGGCCGCAGATAGTTACATATTACAGACCGATGATCAGAGCCGGAGACCCGGGGAGGAGACGTGTGCTGCCGGCTATTAGACCCGTCTCTCGCTGGCTGCGCCTCCCCAGCTCTCTTTACATCCAGCGTGAGGATGCTTAAGGCAAAGGTCCTGGTTGTTGGCCCTAGTGAGGTATGGGCACCATCATTATATACTGATATCTGAGTTACCACTTCCATCCAGTCTATGGAGTGTGGAGTATTGGCCATAGGTAGATGTCACTGCGTGGCTACAGTTATGGTTTCCTTGTTTTGTTGGCAGGGTGATGCAGTGTATTGTGATGATGGGAAGCTGGTTAGTTGTTGTATATGTCTTATGTCTGTATAAAGTGTGGTATATGGGTCTGTTTACTAAGCCCTGGAGAGAGATAAAGTACCAGACAGTCCGCTCCTAACTGCCGGGTTACAGGCTGTGTTTGAAAAATGACAGGAGCTGATTGGCTGGTACTTTATCCCCGTCCACTTTATCTCTTTCCAAGGCTTAGTATGTAGACCCTAGTTTGTAGTCTCTTATGGTGGGTATGTGGTCTCGCTACAAATAGGCATTTGGGTCCCCATATAAAATTTTGGAAAAACATACATGTACTGGCCACGAGTGGAAAAACATAGATACATATACTGTATGACTAGGAAGGCGCTATCTCTCCCTTCCCGTGCTGCAGGCTCCCCAGCAGACATATTCCATACTGCTATTTACCAGTTATTTTATATAGCACACACATATTCCACAGCGCTGTACAGAGAGACTATTTTGCCCATTCACATCAGTCCCTGCCACAGTGGAGCTTACAATCTATATTCCCTACCACATGTACACACTAGGGTTAATTTTTGTTGGGAGCCAGTTAACCTACCAGTATATTTTTGGAGGGTGGGAAGAAACCAGAGCACCCGGAGGAAACCTACGCAAGCACAGGGAAAATATACAATCGCCGCACAGTTAGGGCCATGGTGGGAATCGAACCCATGATCTCAGTGCTGTGAGGCCGTAATGCTAACCATTACACCATCTATACTGCCATGGCAATTTCACCTTCAGGCACTCCATGTAGAGTGCAGTAGCATTGTAATGTACACCATGTCAGATCTTTTCTATAGCAATATGTATTTGGGAAGATGTCATCAGCACAGTGAATTATAAATCATGTTATTGTGAATTCTGACAAGGCCTTGTACTAAATAGTATTTCTCTAACGTCCTAGTGGATGCTGGGGACTCCGTAAGGACCATGGGGAATAGACGGGCTCCGCAGGAGACATGGGCACTTTAAGAAAGAATTTAGATTCTGGTGTGCACTGGCTCCTCCCTCTATGTCCCTCCTCCAGTTTGAATCTGTGCCCGGACGAGCTGGGTGCTTTTCAGTGAGTTCTGAGCTTGCTGTGAGAAAGTATTTTGTTAGTTTTTTTTTATTTTCAGGGAGCTCTGCTGGCAACAGACTCCCTGCATCGTGGGACAGAGGGGAGAGAAGCAGCCCTACTCTCTGAAGATAGGTCCTGCTTTTTAGGCTACTGGACACCATTAGCTCCAGAGGGATCGTACACAGGATCTCACCCTCGTCGTCCGATCCCAGAGCCGCGCCGCCGTCCCCCTCGCAGAGCCGGAAGACAGAAGCCGGGTGAGCATGAGAAGCAAGAAGACTTCGAAATTGGCGGCAGAAGACTCCGGTCTTCACTGAGGTAACGCACAGCACTGCAGCTGTGTGCCATTGCTCCCACACACCTCACATACTCCGGTCACTGTAAGGGTGCAGGGCGCAGGGGGGGGGGGGGGGCGCCATGGGCAGCGCCATGGGCAGCATTTGGACCTCTTTTTGGCAAAAGTGAACATATATACAGTTGGGCACTGTATATATGTATGAGCCCCCGCCAAGAAAATGTATATTTAAGCGGGACAGAAGCCCGCCGTCGAGGGGGCGGGGCTTCTTCCTCAGCACTCACCAGCGCCATGTTTTTCTCCACAGCACCGCTGAGAGGAAGCTCCCCAGCCTCTCCCCTGCAGATACACGGTAGAAGAGGGTAAAAAGAGAGGCGGGGCACATAATTCGGAGCAAAAATCAATATAAACAGCAGCTACTGGGTTAACATTAAGTTACTGTGTTATTCCTGGGTTGATAGCGCTGGGGTGTGTGCTGGCATACTCTCTCTCTGTCTCTCCAAAGGGCCTTGTGGGGGAATTGTCTTCAGATGAGCATTCCCTGAATGTGTGGTGTGTCGGTACGTGTGTGTGTCGACACGTCTAAGGTAAAAGGCTCCCCTAAGGAGGAGATGAGGCAAATGTGTGTGTAAGGGGTGTCTCCGTCAACAACGCCGACACCTATTTGGATATGTGTAATTAAGTGCTAAGGTGAATTTATTGCACAAAAGATTAGGGAACAGACAGGGAATCTACCCATGTCTGTCCCTATGTCGCAGAGACCTTCAGAGTCTCTCAATGCTCACTATCCAAAATAATAGACACTGATATCGACACGGAGTCTGACTCCAGTGTTGACTACGATAATGCAAAGTTACAGCCAAAATGGCAGGAAAGTATTCAATATATGATTATTGTAATAAAAAATGTTTTGCATATCACTGATGACTCATCTGTCCCTAACGCAAGGGTACACATGTTTAAGGGGAAGAAAGCTGAGGTAAATTTCCCTCCTCTCATGATGAAAAAGAGCGGGAATCTCCAGACAAGAGACTGCAGTTTCCCACAAAGAATTCTCAGGGAGTATCCTTTCCCTACTAGGGCCAGGATACGGGTGGTAGTCATGTGACCGCCGGTCGGCTGACCGACAGTCACATGACCTCCTCCGTGAGCCCGACGGCTCACTATCCCGATGGTCGGCATGCCGACCAACAGGGACTATTTCCACTCGTGGGTGTCCACGACACCCATAGAGCGGGAATAGAACCCGTGGCGACCGCAGGTCGCCACCGAGCCCGCAGCGTGGCGAGCCCGCAAGGGGCTTGCTGCACTCGCCCCTCCCCGCCGGGATCCCGGCGTCGGTATGCTGCCGGGATCCCGGCGTCGGTAAGGTGACCGGCGGTCAGGAGACCGCCGGTCACCCGTACTACACCCCCAGGATACGATGGGAATCTTCCCCTAGGGTGTCAAGTTTGCCCAAAAGGTAGCGCTGACTTAACAGCTATCCTCAGGGATCCTGCAGATAGCGTGCACATTCTGGTACACTACTCAGACCGGCGATTGTGTCGGCATGGGTTTATAGCGCTGTAGCAGCATGGACAGGTACCTTATCAGCAGGGATTGAGACCCTAGTATGTATGTGTGTGTATATATATATATATATTTCTCTGACGTCCTAGTGGATGCTGGGGACTCCGTCAGGACCATGGGGAATAGCGGCTCCGCAGGAGACAGGGCACAAAATTTAAAAGTTTGACCACTAGGTGGTGTGTACTGGCTCCTCCCCCTATGACCCTCCTCCAAGCCTCAGTTAGGTTTTTGTGCCCGTCCGAGCAGGGTGCAATCTAGGTGGCTCTCATAAAGAGCTGCTTAGAGTAAAAGTTTTGATAGTTTTATTATTTTCAGTGAGTCCTGCTGGCAACAGGCTCACTGCAACGAGGGACCTAGGGGAGAAGAAGTGAACTCACCTGCGTGCAGGATGGATTTGCTTCTTAGGCTACTGGACACTAGCTCCAGAGGGACGATCACAGGTACAGCCTGGATGGGTCACCGGAGCCGCGCCGCCGACCCCCTTGCAGATGCCGAAGTAAGAAGAGGTCCAGAAACCGGCGGCTGAAGGCTTTTCAGTCTTCATGAGGTAGCGCACAGCACTGCAGCTGTGCGCCATTGCGCTCAGGCACACTTCACACCGGCGGTCACTGAGGGTGCAGGGCGCTGGGGGGGGCGCCCTGGGCAGCAATGTTAATACCTTTCTGGCTAAAAAGAATACATCACATATAGTCCATGAGGCTATATGGATGTATTTCACCCCTGCCAGGTCTCAGAAAAACCGGGAGAAGAGCCCGCCGGAATAGGGGGCGGGGCCTATCTCCTCAGCACACAGCGCCATTTTCCTACACAGCTCCGCTGCTAGGAAGGCTCCCAGGCTCTCCCCTGCACTGCACTACAGAAACAGGGTAAAAAAACAGAGAGGGGGGGCATTTTTTGGCGATATTATATATATTTAAGCAGCTATAAGGAAACAACACTTATATAAGGTTGTTCCTATATAATTATAGCGCTTTGGTGTGTGCTGGCAAACTCTCCCTCTGTCTCCCCAAAGGGCTAGTGGGGTCCTGTCTTCTATCGGAGCATTCCCTGTGTGTCTGCTGTGTGTCGGTACGTGTGTGTCGACATGTATGAGGACGATGTTGGTGTGGAGGCGGAGCAATTGCCGGTAATGGTGATGTCACCCCCTAGGGAGTCGACACCGGAATGGATGGCTTTGTTTATGGAATTACGTGATAATGTCAGCACGCTGCAAAAGTCGATTGACGACATGAGACGACCGGCAAACCAGTTAGTACCTGTACAGGCGTCTCAAACACCGTCAGGGGCTGTAAAACGCCCTTTGCCTCAGTCGGTCGACACAGACCCAGACACGGACACCGAATCTAGTGTCGACGGTGAAGAAACGAACGTATTTTCCAGTAGGGCCACACGTTATATGATCACGGCAATGAAGGAGGCTTTGCATATCTCTGATACTGCAAGTACCACAAAAAGGGGTATTATGTGGGGTCTGAAAAAACTACCTGTAGTTTTTCCTGAATCAGAGGAATTGAATGACGTGTGTGATGAAGCGTGGGTTACCCCTGATAAAAAACTGCTAATTTCAAAGAAGTTATTGGCGTTATACCCTTTCCCGCCAGAGGTTAGGGCGCGCTGGGAAACACCCCCTAGGGTGGACAAGGCGCTCACACGTTTATCCAAACAAGTGGCGTTACCGTCTCCTGATACAGCCGCCCTCAAGGATCCAGCTGATAGGAGGCTGGAAAATACTCTAAAAAGTATATACACACATACTGGTGTTATACTGCGACCTGCAATCGCCTCAGCCTGGATGTGCAGTGCTGGGGTGGCTTGGTCGGATTCCCTGACTGAAAATATTGATACCCTGGATAGGGACAGTATTTTATTGACTATAGAGCAATTAAAGGATGCATTCCTTTATATGCGGGATGCACAGAGGGATATCTGCACTCTGGCATCAAGAGTAAGTGCGATGTCCATATCTGCCAGAAGAAGTCTATGGACACGACAGTGGTCAGGCGATGCGGATTCCAAACGGCATATGGAAGTATTGCCGTATAAAGGGGAGGAATTATTTGGGGTCGGTCTATCGGATTTGGTAGCCACGGCAACAGCCGGGAAGTCCACCTTTTTACCTCAAGTCCCCTCCCAGCAGAAAAAGACGCAGTCTTTTCAGCCGCAGTCCTTTCGTTCCTATAAGAACAAGCGAGCAAAAGGACATTCATATTTGCCCCGAGGCAAAGGAAAGGGTAAGAGACTGCAGCAAGCAGCCCCTTCCCAGGAGCAGAAGTCCTCCCCGGCTTCTGCAAAGGCCTCAGCATGACGCTGGGACCTTACAAGCGGACTCAGGGGCGGTGGGGGGTTGCCTCAAGAATTTCAGCGCACAGTGGGCTCACTCGCAGGTGGACCCCTGGATCCTGCAGGTAGTATCTCAGGGTTACAGGTTGGAATTCGAGAAGTCTCCCCCTCGCCGGTTCCTAAAATCTGCTTTGCCAACGTCTCCCTCAGACAGGGCGACGGTATTGGAAGCCATTCACAAGCTGTATTCTCAGCAGGTGATAATCAAGGTACCCCTTCTACAACAGGGAAAGGGGTATTACTCCACGCTATTTGTGGTACCGAAGCCGGACGGCTCGGTAAGACCTATTCTAAATCTGAAATCTCTGAACCTGTACATACAAAAATTCAAGTTCAAGATGGAGTCACTCAGAGCAGTGATAGCGAATCTGGAAGAAGGGGATTTTATGGTGTCCTTGGACATCAAGGATGCTTACCTTCATGTCCCAATTTGCCCTTCACACCAAGGGTACCTCAGGTTCGTGGTACAAAACTGTCATTATCAGTTTCAGACGCTGCCGTTTGGATTGTCCATGGCACCCAGGGTCTTTACCAAGGTAATGGCCGAAATGATGATCCTTCTTCGAAGAGAAGGCGTATTAATTATCCCTTACTTGGACGATCTCCTGATAAGGGCAAGATCCAGAGAACAGCTGGAGGTCGGAGTAGCACTAACTCAAGTAGTGCTCCAACAGCACGGGTGGATTCTGAATTTTGCAAAATCCCAACTGATCCCGACGACACGTCTGCTGTTCCTAGGGATGATTCTGGACACGGTTCAGAAAAAGGTATTTCTTCCGGAGGAGAAAGCCAGGGAGTTATCTGAACTCGTCAGGAACCTCCTAAAACCAGGGACAGTGTCTGTGCATCAATGCACAAGAGTCCTGGGAAAAATGGTGGCTTCTTACGAAGCGATTCCATTCGGCAGATTCCATGCACAAATTTTTCAGTGGGATCTGCTAGACAAATGGTCCGGATCGCATCTGCAGATGCATCAGCGGATAAAATTGTCGACAAGGACAAGGGTCTCTCTGCTATGGTGGTTGCAGAGTGCTCATCTGTTAGAGGGCCGCAGATTCGGCATACAGAACTGGGTCCTAGTGACCACGGATGCCAGCCTGAGAGGCTGGGGAGCGGTCACACAAGGAAGAAACTTCCAGGGCGTGTGGTCAAGCCTGAAAACGTCTCTTCACATAAATATACTGGAACTAAGAGCAATCTACAATGCTCTAAGCCTGGCAAAACCTCTGCTTCAGGGTCAGCCGGTGTTGATCCAGTCGGACAACATCACGGCAGTCGCCCACGTAAACAGACAGGGCGGCACAAGAAGCAGGAGGGCAATGGCAGAAGCTGCAAGGATTCTTCGCTGGGCGGAAAATCATGTGATAGCATTGTCAGCAGTGTTCATCCCGGGAGTGGACAACTGGGAAGCAGACTTCCTCAGCAGACACGATCTTCACCCGGGAGAGTGGGGACTTCATCCAGAAGTCTTCCACATGATTGTAGTCCATTGGGAAAGACCAATGGTGGACATGATGGCGTCCCGCCTCAACAAAAAACTGGACAGGTATTGCGCCAGGTCAAGAGACCCTCAGGCAATAGCTGTGGACGCTCTGGTAACACCATGGGTGTACCAGTCAGTGTATGTGTTCCCTCCTCTGCCTCTCATACCCAAGGTACTGAGAATTATACGGCAAAGGGGAGTAAGAACGATACTAGTGGCTCCGGACTGGCCAAGAAGGACTTGGTACCCGGAACTTCAGGAGATGCTCACGGAAGATCCGTGGCCTCTACCTCTAAGAAGGGATCTGCTTCAGCAGGGACCGTGTCTATTCCAAGACTTACCGCGGCTGCGTTTGACGGCATGGCGGTTGAACGCCGGATCCTAAGGGAAAAAGGCATTCCGGAAGAGGTCATCCCTACCCTGGTCAAAGCCAGGAAGGAGGTGACTGCACAACATTATCACCGCATTTGGAGAAAATATGTTGCATGGTGTGAGGCCAGGAAGGCCCCGACAGAGGAATTTCAACTGGGTCGATTCCTACATTTCCTGCAAACAGGATTATCTATGGGCCTCAAATTAGGGTCCATTAAGGTTCAAATTTCGGCCCTGTCGATTTTCTTCCAGAAAGAATTGGCTTCAGTTCCTGAAGTCCAGACTTTTGTAAAAGGAGTACTACATATACAGCCCCCGGTTGTGCCCCCAGTGGCACCGTGGGATCTCAATGTAGTTTTGGATTTTCTCAAATCCCATTGGTTTGAGCCACTCAAATCGGTAGATTTGAAATATCTTACATGGAAAGTAACCATGCTACTGGCCCTGGCTTCAGCCAGGAGAGTGTCGGAATTGGCGGCTTTATCGTATAAAAGCCCATATCTGATTTTCCATTCGAAGCAGACGATTGCTCGTTGGATTTGTAGCACAATTCAACTGGCACATTCTGTGGCAGGCCTGCCACAGCCTAAATCTGTCAATGCCCACTCCACAAGGAAGGTGGGCTCATCTTGGGCGGCTGCCCGAGGGGTCTCGGCATTACAACTCTGCCGAGCAGCTACGTGGTCAGGGGAGAACACGTTTGTAAAATTCTACAAATTTGATACCCTGGCTAAGGAGGACCTGGAGTTCTCTCATTCGGTGCTGCAGAGTCATCCGCACTCTCCCGCCCGTTTGGGAGCTTTGGTATAATCCCCATGGTCCTGATGGAGTCCCCAGCATCCACTAGGACGTCAGAGAAAATAAGAATTTACTCACCGGTAATTCTATTTCTCGTAGTCCGTAGTGGATGCTGGGCGCCCATCCCAAGTGCGGATTGTCTGCAATACTTGTACATAGTTATTGTTACAAAAAAATCGGGTTGTTGTGAGCCATCTTTTCAGAGGCTCGTACGTTATCATACTGTTAACTGGGTTCAGATCACAAGTTGTACGGTGTGATTGGTGTGGCTGGTATGAGTCTTACCCGGGATTCAAAATCCTTCCTTATTGTGTACGCTCGTCCGGGCACAGTATCCTAACTGAGGCTTGGAGGAGGGTCATAGGGGGAGGAGCCAGTACACACCACCTAGTGGTCAAACTTTTAAATTTTGTGCCCTGTCTCCTGCGGAGCCGCTATTCCCCATGGTCCTGACGGAGTCCCCAGCATCCACTACGGACTACGAGAAATAGAATTACCGGTGAGTAAATTCTTATTATATATTAATTAAAGATGCTGTCTTAGAGATATATATATATAGATATAGATATAGATATATATAGATATAGATATAGATATATATAGATATATATATATATATATATATATATATATATATATAAAAACATGCCCAAAGAGACATTAGTCTACTGGGTTCTAGAGTCAACGCTATGTCGATTTCTGCTTGACGTGTCCTGTAGAATATGCAATGGACAGGTGATGCCGACTTAAGAGGCATATGGAAGGCTGAGGATTGTGTGGAGAAGGGATCTCGGACCTGGTCTCCACAGCTATAGCTGGTAATTCTGATCTTTTGCCTTATATTCCTGCACAGCCTAGGAAAGCACGACATTATCAAATGCAGCCTTTCGATCACAAAGAAACAAAGAAAGTCCGAGGTGCGTCCTTTCTTGCCAGAGGCAGGGGCAGAGGAAAGAAGCTGCACAACACAGCTAGTTCCCAGGAACAGAAGTCCTCCCCGGCCTCTACAAAATCCACCGCATGTCGCTGGGGCTCCACAGGCGGAGCTAGGCCCGGTGGGGGCACTTCTTCGAAATTTCAGCCACAAGTGGGTTCACTCCCTGTTGAATCCCTAGGCAATAGATATTGTGTCTCAGGGATACAAGCTGGACTTCGAGGAGATGCCCCCTCACCGACGGCCCTGCCGGCTTCCCCCCACGAGAGGGAAATAGTGTTAATTGCAATTCACAAATTGTATCTTCAACAGGTGGTGGTCAAGGTTCCCCTCCTTCAACAAGGAAGGGGTTATTATTCGACCATGTTTGTAGTACCGAAACCGGACGGTTCGGTCAGACCCATATTGAATTTAAAATCCCTGAACATGTACCTGAAAAGGTTCCGGTTCAAGATGGAATCGCTGAGAGCGGTCATCGCAAGCCTGGAAGGGGGGGTTTTATGGTGTCTCTGGACATAAAGGATGCATACCTTCATGTCCCCATTTATCCACCTCATCAGGCGTACCTCAGATTTGTGGTACAGGATTGTCATTACCAATGTCAGAAGTTGCCGTTTGGTCTCTCCACGGCTCTGAGAATATTTACCAAGGTAATGGCGGAAATGATGGTACTCCTGCGGAAGCCTGGGGTCACAATTATCCCATACTGGGACGATCTCCTCATAAAAGCGAGGTCAAGAGAGCAGTTGCTGATCAGCGTAGCACGTTCTCTGGAAGTGTTACGGCAACACGGCTGGATTCTAAATATTCCAAAGTTGCAGTTGATTCCTACGACTCGTCTGCCTTTCCTGGGCATGATTCTGGACACAGACCAGAAAAGGGTTTATCTCCCGATAGAGAAAGCTCAGGAACTCATGACACATCTTCAGAGGCATCGGTTAATCACCCTATCCCCCAGGGCCAGGGTGTCTCTCCTCTGGTGGCTGCAGAGTGCTCACCTTCTCGAGGGCCGCAGATTCGGCATTCAGGACTGGGTCTTGGTGACCACGGATGCAAGCCTCCGAGGGTGGGGGGCAGTCACACAGGGAAGAAATTTCCAAGGTCTGTGGTCAAGTCAGGAGACTTGCCTTCACATCAACATCCTGGAACTAAGGGCCATATACAACGCCCTACGTCAAGCGGAGACCCTGCTTCGCGACCAACCGGTTCTGATTCAGTCAGACAACATCACTGCTGTGGCTCATGTAAACCGACAAGGCGGCACAAGGAGCAGGGTGGCGATGGCGGAAGCCACCAGAATTCTTTGCTGGGCGGAGAATCACGTAAGCACACTGTCAGCAGTGTTCATCCCGGGAGTGGACAACTGGGAAGCAGACTTCCTCAGCAGGCACGACCTCCACCCGGGAGAGTGGGGACTTCATCAAGAAGTCTTCACGCAGATTGCAAGTCGGTGGGAACTGCCACAGGTGGACATGATGGCATCCCGCCTCAACAAAAAGCTACAGAGGTATTGCGCCAGGTCAAGAGACCCACAGGTGATAGCTGTGGGCGCACTGGTGGCACCGTGGGTGTTCCAGGCGGTCTATGTATTTCCTCCTCTTCCTCTCATACCCAAGGTGCTGAGAATCATATGAAGAAGAGGAGTGAGAACAATACTCATTGTTCCGGATTGGCCAAGAAGGACTTGGTATCCAGATCTGCAAGAAATGCTCACAGAGGACCCGTGGCCTCTGCCTCTAAGACAGGACTTGTTGCAACAGGGGCCCTGTCTGTTCCAAGACTTACCGCGGCTGCGTTTGGCGGCATGGCGGTTGAACGCCGGACCCTAGCAGAGAAAGGCATTCCGGATGAGGTTATTCCTACGCTGATAATGGCTAGGAAGGACATGACAGCTCAACATTATCACCGTATATGGCGAAAATATGTTGCTTGGTGTGAGGCCAGGAATGCCCCTACGGAGGAATTCCAGCTGGGCCGTTTCCTTCACTTCCTACAGTCAGGAGTGACTTTGGGCCTAAAATTGGGTTCCATTAAGGTCCAGATTTCGGCCCTATCCATTTTCTTTCAAAAAGAGCTGGCTTCTCTACTTGAAGTTCAGACGTTTGTAAAGGGAGTGCTGCATATTCAGCCCCCTTTTGTGCCTCCAGTGGCACCTTGGGATCTTAACGTGGTTTTGAGTTTCCTGAAATCCCACTGTTTGAACCACTCAAAACGGTGGAATTGAAATATCTCACGTGGAAGGTGGTCATACTACTAGCCTTGGCTTCGGCTAGGCGTGTGTCAGAATTGGCGGCTTTGTCACATAAAAGCCCCTATCTGGTTTTCCATGTGGATAGAGCAGAATTGAGGACCCGTCCACAATTCCTGCCGAAAGTAGTTTCATCTTTTCATATAAACCAACCTATTGTGGTGCCTGTGGCTACTACTGACTTGGAGGATTCCGAGTTGCTTGATGTGGTCAGGGCTTTGAAGGTTTATGTAGCCAGAACGGCTAGGGTCAGGAAAACAGAGTCTTTGTTTATCCTGTATGCTTCCAACAAGCTTGGTGCTCCTGCTTCAAAGCAAACTATTGCTCGCTGGATCTGTAACACGATTCAGCAGGCTCATTCTGCGGCTGGATTGCCGCTGCCAAAATCAGTTAAGGCCCATTCCACTAGGAAGGTGGGCTCTTCTTGGGCGGCTGCCCGAGGGGTCTCGGCATTACAGCTGTGCCGAGCGGCTACTTGGTCAGGTTCAAACACTTTTGCAAAGTTCTATAAGTTTGATACCCTGGCTGAGGAGGACCTTGTGTTTGCTCAATCGGTGCTGCAGAGTCATCCGCACTCTCCCGCCCGTTTGGGAGCTTTGGTATAATCCCCATGGTCCTTACGGAGTCCCCAGCATCCACTAGGACGTTAGAGAAAATAAGATTTTACTTACCGGTAAATCTATTTCTCGTAGTCCGTAGTGGATGCTGGGCGCCCGTCCCAAGTGCGGACTTCTTCTGCAATGCTTGTATATAGTTATTGCTTAAATAAGGGTTATGTTATAGTTGCATCAGGGTTGAACTGATGCTCTGTTGTTGTTCATACTGTTAACTGGGTAAGTTTATCACAAGTTATACGGTGTGGATGGTGTGGCTGGTATGTATTTTGCCCTGGATTACCAAAATCCTTTCCTTGTACTGTCAGCTCTTCCGGGCACAGTTTCTCTAACTGAGGTCTGGAGGAGGGACATAGAGGGAGGAGCCAGAGCACACCAGAATCTAAATTCTTTCTTAAAGTGCCCATGTCTCCTGCGGAGCCCGTCTATTCCCCATGGTCCTTACGGAGTCCCCAGCATCCACTACGGACTACGAGAAATAGGTTTACCGGTAAGTAAAATCTTATTTTATGTAGGGTACAACCATGCAGAAACTTAATTTTCCACACGGTTTAAGAACCAGGGCAATAAAAAAAAATAAAAAATAAAAAATGGCCAAAACATACATAAGGCAAACTAACACTGCTTAACTGTCATTATTATCAATGGGAATGGGTTCTGGCCAAATGTACCACTGTACAAAGCTCCCAACAGCTTATCTTTTTGGAGCTTGGCCCCATTAGGTAACGCCATCTTCTGAACTCTATAAGGGGATTATCCCCAATAATTTCCATTAGTCCCCTTGCTCCTTTCTGGTCACTTATCACAACATAGGGGGAAATTCAGATCTGATCGCTGCTGTGCGTATTCGCACTGCGCCGGCGTGTCGCATGGCTGCAACAGGGATCGCTTGTCAGCGACGTGTTTGTGCGAATGATCCATTCGCACGGGCGTTCGCAAGGAGAATGACAGAGGGCGTTTGTGGGTGTCAACTGACCGTTTTCAGGGAGTGTCTGGACAAACGCAGATGGGACCAAGCGTTTGAAGGGAGGGTGTCTGACGTCAAATCCGGTCCTGGGCAGGCTGATGTGATCGCAGCGGCTGAGTAGGTCCTGGGCTGTGCAGAGACTGCACAAAATGAGTTCTGCTACACATGCGATCGCACACTTGCACAGCGAAAATACACTCCCCTGTAGGCGGCGACTATCTGAACGCAGGACAGCAAAAATCGCTGACTAGTGATCAGATCGGAATTACCCCATAGATGAAACCATAACAATAAACACATAACCTCATACATACCCCTCCATAGTTAAATAAAACATTCATACAACGTTGTTGGCAGTAAAGATCACAGCTGTATTCATTGAATAATAATGAATCAAACTACAGGGTGGCAATGAAAGCATGAACTGCAGTCCAAGACAACCTAAATACACAGTGGCAAAACGTACAGTGGCAGATGCATCCTGCACCATGGAGAAACCACCCCTCTTTACTGCCAGACTGGATGCTACTCAAGGACAGGCCCAGGTCTTCTCTTAAGAGCAGGACAGGACACCTCGCCTCCCTTTTAACCACTTAACTGGCATGGTCAGATTTCATGCAACTGCGCCGTCCCACCCTGTGCCCCCGTTTTTGTCGAGGAGATCCGTTCTGCAGATGTGCATAATATAATGTTTAAATATTAAAAAAAAAAAATTTTCAACTTTATTAAATAAAATAAATTTTAAAAACAATGTTGTTAACGCTTTTGAAGGGATAAATCGTCAGTTAAGTGGTTTTAAAGGGGAGGTGCCCCTCAATCACATCTTAAATCAGCAATAACCACTAGAGAGTTAGCATGACTTTCAACCTAGCTGTACCTCATCTGTAATAAACAAGGTTAGTGGAATACACACGACTGTATATTGGTAAAACAAAAAGTAAACCGGAAGAACAAACAACTTACATGGTGGGTGAGTGGGAAGTGTAACTACAAAACAAGGGCCCTCATTCCGAGTTGTTCGCTCGCTAGCTGCTTTTAGCAGCATTGCACACACTAAGCCGCCGCCCTCTGGGAGTGTATCTTAGCATAGCAGAATTGCGAACGAAAGATTCGCAAAATTGCGAATAGAAATTTATTAGCAGTTTCCGAGTAGCTCGACACTTACTCTGCCACTGCGATCAGTTCAGTCAGTTTCGTTCCTGGTTTGACGTCACAAACACACCCAGCGTTCGCCCAGGCACTCCCCCGTTTCTCCAGCCACTCCCGCGTTTTTCCCAGAAACGGCAGCGTTTTTTCACACACACCCATAAAATGGCCAGTTTCCGCCCAGAAACACCCACTTCCTGTCAATCACACTCCGATCACCAGAACGAAGAAAATTCCTCATAATGCCGTGAGTAAAATACCTAACTTTTGAGTAAAATAACTAAGCGCATGCGCACTGCAAACATTGCGCATGCTCAGTAAGCGAATAATCGCAATATAGCGAAATTCGGCAACGAGCGAACAACTCGGAATGAGGGCCAAGAACAGAGGTTGAGCCATTGCTTAACCTAAACCTAGCCTTACTCGCCTAGTGTAAATAGGCTAGCAGAACAGCTAAGGACCCAACTTGCAAGCTTTTTTTAAATTTATTTTTAAAGGTCCCATCCTGTAGAGTCCCAGAGGCAGCAACCATATCCAGGTGGTGTGTTGGTGGGGGTGTTGTGGCCTATGCCATTTTACAGCGGGTGTTGAGACCACAATGATGAGATACAATGTGAATCATGTCCTCGAATCCCTGGGACACCCACTTCAATCAAGAAGGTGGCAGCATGCTGGAGACTGGCCACATTTTTGGAACTCCAGGGGGTATATTTACTAAAATTCGTATTTTTCTGAATTAGGTTAAAGTTCAAACACGAATGACATCGAATGTGTGAATTTGCAACTTTTTGAATTTTGTACGCCTCATTAACTATGCTGTCGTATTCTGCATTTTTTAGTTTTTTTCCGATGTCGATGTCATTCGTATTTTCGGCCAGTGTTTTACGGGAGTGAATAGTAAAACACTGCCGAAATTAACACAATAAATCTCGGCCGGATCTGTGAGATCCGTGCAGGGCTTCATTGTGCACCTTTAAAAAAAAAAAAAAAAATGTAAGTATTAAAAATCATGAAAAAATTTGCGTGGGGTCCCCCCTCCTAAGCATAACCAGCCTCGGGCTCTTTGAGCCGGTCCTGGTTGTAAAAGTATGGGGAAAAAATTTACAGGGGTTCCCCCATATTTTAACAACCAGCACCGGGCTCTGCACATGGTCCTGGTGCAAAAAATATGGGGGACAAAATAAAGCGTCGGGGTCCCCCGTATTTTTGAACCAGCACCGGGCTCCACTAGTCAGAGATAATGCCACAGCCGGGGGACACTTTTATCTTGGTCCCTGCGGCCCTGGCATTAAATCACTAACTAGTCACCCCTGGCCGGGGTACCTTGGAGGAGTGGAACCCCTTAAATGAAGGGGTCCCCCCCCTCCAGCCACCCAAGGGCCAGGGGTGAAGCCCGAGGCTGTCCTCCCCCATCCAAGGGCGGCGGATGGGGGGCTGATAGCATTAGTGTAAAAAAAAGAATATTGTTTTTTGTAGCAGTACTACAAGTCCCAGCAAGCCTCCCCCGCAAGCTGGTACTTGGAGAACCACAAGTACCAGCATGTGGGGGGGGGGGGAACGGGCCCGCTGGTACCTGTAGTTCTACTACAAAAAAAATACCCCCAAAAAAACAGAACACACACACCGTGACTGTAAAACTTTATTACATACATGCACACCTACATACACACATACTTACCTATGTTCACACGAGGCTCGGTCCACTTCTCCACGTAGAATCCACGGGGTACCTGTAAATAAAATTATACTCACGCAATCCAGTGTAGCTCCGTCCTCTTTGTAATCCACGTACTTGGCAAAAAACAAACCAAAAAACCCGAACCACGCACTGAAAGGGGTCCCATGTTTACACATGGGACCCCTTTCCCCGACTGCCGGGACCCCCGTGACTCCTGTCAAAGAGGGTCCCTTCAGCCAATCAGGGAGCACCACGTCATGGCACTCTCCTGATTGGCTGTGCGCTCCTGAGCTGTCAGTCAGGCTGCGCACTGAAGATACAATGTAGTGCATAGGCGCTCCATTGTATCCAATGGTGGGAACTTTGCGGTCAGCGGCTGACCGCGAGTAACCTCAACCGCTGACCAAGATAAAAGTGTCCCCCGGCTGTGGCATTATCTCTCTGACTAGTGGAGCCCGGTGCTGGTTAAAAAAATACGGGGGACCCCTACGCTTTTTGTCCCCCGTATTTTTTGGACCAGGCGCAGAGCCCGGTGCTGGTTGTTAAAATATGGGGGAACCCCTGTCAATTTCCCCCCCATATTTTTACAACCAGGACCGGCTCAAAGAGCCCGAGGCTGGTTATACATAGTAGGGGGGACCCCACGCAATTTTTTTTTCTTCTGATTTTTTTACCCTTTCACACCCCTTCCCACTGATAAACATGCATGGATCTCACAGATCCGTGCATGCCGATCAGAACACGTAAAAAAAAAAAAAGCAGGTCTATTTTAAAACTGCTTCTTTTTTTTTTTACGATTTGTATTTTTTCTCGGCAGTGTTTGGCTATTGCTGGCAGTGTTTGTGAATTAGAATTTTTAGTGAATTACCGAGTTGTATAAAATAACAGGCGCATTTGACCGATGGTGTATTCATTCGTATTTTCTCTAACGTCCTAGTGGATGCTGGGAACTCCGAAAGGACCATGGGGAATAGCGGGCTCCGAAGGAGGCTGGGCACTCTAGAAAGATTTATGACTACCTGGTGTGCACTGGCTCCTCCCACTATGACCCTGCTCCAAGCCTCAGTTAGATTTCGTGCCCGGCCGAGGTTGGATGCACACTAGGGGCTCTCCTGAGCCCTTAGAAAGAAAGTATAGATTTAGGTTTTTTATTTTCAGTGAGACCTGCTGGCAACAGGCTCACTGCAGCGAGGGACTAAGGGGAGAAGAAGCGAACTCGCCTGCTTGCAGCCGGATTGGGCTTCTTAGGCTACTGGACACCATTCGCTCCAGAGGGATCGACCGCAGGCCCAGTCCTTGGTGTTCGGTCCCGGAGCCGCGCCGCCGTCCCCCTTACAGAGCCAGAAGCAAGAAGAGGTCCGGAAAAACGGCGGCAGAAGACATCAGTCTTCACCAAGGTAGCGCACAGCACTGCAGCTGTGCGCCATTGCTCCTCATACACACTTCATACTCCGGTCACTGAGGGTGCAGGGCGCTGGGGGGGGGCGCCCTGAGAAGCAATAAAAACACCTTGGCTGGCAAAAACTCCACAATATATAGTCCCAGAGGCTACATATGTGGAAAATACCCCTGCCAGAATATGGAAAAAAGCGGGAGAATAGGCCGCGGAAAAGGGGCGGAGCTATCTCCTGCAGCACACTGGCGCCATTTCTCCTTCACAGATCCGCTGGAAGGAAGCTCCCTGGCTCTCCCCTGCAGTCTACACTACAGAACAGGGTAAAAACAGAGAGGGGGGGCACTAAATTTAGGCGCAATATATATATATATATTCTATAAAACAGCAGCTATAGGGGACATAACTCAGTTAGTCCCTGCATTATATAGCGCTCTGGTGTGTGCTGGCATACTCTCACTCTGTCCCCCCAAAGGGCTTTTGTGGGTTCTGTCCTCATTCGGAGCATTCCTTGTGTGTGTGCGGTGTGTCGGTACGGCTGTGTCGACATGTTTGATGAGGATAATGATGTGGAGGCGGAGCAGATGCCTTTAGAAGGGATGTCACCCCCTGCGGGGCAGACACCTGAGTGGATGGGCTTATGGAAAGTAATGAGTGCACGTATAGACTCCCTATATAAGAAAATCGACGACATGCCAAATGTGGGACAGCCGACTTCTCAGCTCGTGCCTGCCCAGGCGTCGCATGGGTCATCAGGGGCTCTAAAACGCCCGCTACCTCAAGCAGACCCAGATGTCGACACTGATACTGACACCAGTGTCGACGACGATGAGTCTAACCTGATGCCCACTAAGGCCATTCACTGCATGATTGAGGCAATGAAAGAGGTGTTACACATTTCTGATATAACTACAGGTACCACTAAAAAGGCTATTATGTTTGGAGAGAAAAAACTACCCGTAGTTTCTCTAACGTCCTGAGTGGATGCTGGGGACTCCGTAAGGACCATGGGGAATAGCGGCTCCGCAGGAGACTGGGCACATCTAAAGAAAGCTTTAGGACTATCTGGTGTGCACTGGCTCCTCCCCCTATGACCCTCCTCCAAGCCTCAGTTAGATCTCTGTGCCCGAACGAGAAGGGTGCACACTAGGGGCTCTCCTGAGCTTCTTAGTGAAAGTTTTAGTTTAGGTTTTTTATTTTCAGTGAGACCTGCTGGCAACAGGCTCACTGCATCGAGGGACTAAGGGGAGAAGAAGCGAACTCACCTGCGTGCAGAGTGGATTGGGCTTCTTAGGCTACTGGACATTAGCTCCAGAGGGACGATCACAGGCCCAGCCATGGATGGGTCCCAGAGCCGCGCCGCCGGCCCCCTTACAGAGCCAGAAGACAGAAGAGGTCCGGAAAATCGGCGGCAGAAGACATCCTGTCTTCACCAAGGTAGCGCACAGCACTGCAGCTGTGCGCCATTGCTCCTCAGCACACTTCACACTTCGGTCACTGAGGGTGCAGGGCGCTAGGAGGGGGCGCCCTGAGCAGCAATAAAAACACCTTGGCTGGCGAAAATACATCACATATAGCCCCCAGGGCTATATGGATGAATTTTAACCCCTGCCAGAATCCATAAAAAAGCAGGAGAAAAGTCCGCGAAAAAGGGGCGGAGCCTATCTCCTCAGCACGCTGGCGCCATTTTCCCTCACAGCTCAGTTGGAGGGAAGCTCCCCTGGCTCTCCCCTGCAGTCACTACACTACAGAAAGGGTTAAAAAAGAGAGGGGGGCACTAATTAGGCGCAGTATTAACAATACAGCAGCTATAAGGGGAAAAACACTTATATAAGGTTATCCCTGTATATATATAGCGCTTTGGTGTGTGCTGGCAAACTCTCCCTCTGTCTCCCCAAAGGGCTAGTGGGGTCCTGTCCTCTATCAGAGCATTCCCTGTGTGTGTGCTGTATGTCGGTACGTTTGTGTCGACATGTATGAGGAGAAAAATGATGTGGAGACGGAGCAGATTGCCTGTAATAGTGATGTCACCCCCTAGGGGGTCGACACCTGAGTGGATGAACTGTTGGAAGGAATTACGTGACAGTGTCAGCTCTGTATAAAAGACAGTGGTTGACATGAGACAGCCGGCTACTCAGCTTGTGCCTGTCCAGACGTCTCCTAGGCCGTCAGGGGCTCTAAAGCGCCCGTTACCTCAGATGGCAGATATAGACGCCGACACTGATACTGACTCCAGTGTCGACGGTGAAGAGACAAATGTGACTTCCAGTAGGGCCACACGTTACATGATTGAGGCAATGAAAAATGTTTTACACATTTCTGATAATACGAGTACCACCAAAAAGGGGTATTATGTTCGGTGAGGAAAAACTACCTGTAGTTTTCCTGAATCTGAGAAATTAAATGAGGTGTGTGATGATGCGTGGTTTTCCCCCGATAACAACTGATAATTTCTAAAATGTTATTGGCATTATATCCTTTCCCGCCAGAGGTTAGGGTGCGTTGGGAAACACCCCCTAGGGTGGATAAAGCGCTCACACGCTTGTAAGATACCCTCTCCTGAGATGGCCGCCCTTAAGGATCCTGCTGATAGAAAGCAGGAGGGTATCCTAAAATGTATTTACACACATACTGGTGTTATACTGCGACCAGCAATCGCCTCAGCCTGGATGTGCAGTGCTGGGTTGGCGTGGTCGGATTCCCTGACTGAAAATATTGATACCCTAGATAGGGACAGTATATTTTTGCCTATAGAGCATTTAAAAGATGCATTTCTATATATGCGTGATGCACAGCGGAATATTTGCCGACTGGCATCAAGTCAAAGTGCGTTGTCCATTTCTACCAGTAGAGGGTTATGGACACGTCAGTGGTCAGGTGATGCGTATTCCAAATGGCATTTGGAAGTATTGCCTTAATAAGGGGAGGAGTTATTTGGGGTCGGTCTTTCAGACCTGGTGGCCACGGCAACAGCTGGGAAATCCACGTTTGTACCCCAAGTCGCCTCTCAACATGAGAAGACGCCGTATTATCAGGCGCAGTCTTTTCGTGGACAAGCGGGCAAAATGTTCCTCATTTCTGCCCCGTGACAGAGGGAGAGGAAAAAGGCTGCAGAAATCAGCCAGTTCCCAGGAACAGAAACCCTCTCCCGCCTCTGCCAAGCCCTCAGTATGACGCTGGGGCTTTACAAGCAGAATCAGGCACGGTGGGGGGCCCGTCTCAATGAATTTCAGCGCGCAGTGGGCTCACTCGCAAGTAGACCCCTGGATCCTTCAGGTGATATCTCAGGGGTACAAATTAGAATTCGAGACGTCTCCCCCTCGCCGTTTTCCTAAAGTCGGCTTTACCGATGTCTCCTTCTGACAGGGAGACAGTTTTGGAAGCCATTCACAAGCTGTATTCCCAGCAGGTGATAATCAAGGTACCCCTCCTGCAACAGGGAACGGGGTATTATTCCACACTGTTGTGGTACCGAAGCCGGACGGCTCGGTGAGACCGATTCTAAATCTAAAATCTTTGAACACTTACATACAGAGTTTCAAATTCAAGATTGAGTCACTCAGAGCAGTGATTGCGAACCTGGAAGAAGGGGACTACATGATGTCTCGGGACATCAAGGATGCTTACCTTCATGTCAAAATTTACCCTTCTCACCAAGGGTACCTCAGGTTTATGGTACAGAACTGTCACTATCAGTTCAGACGCTGCCGTATGGATGGTCCACGGCATCCCGGGTCTTTACCAAGGTAATGGCCGAAATGATGATATTCCTTCGAAGGAAGGGAATTTTAGTTATCCCTTACTTGGACGATTCCCTGATAAGGGTAAGATCCAGGGAACAGTTGGAGGTCGGTGTAGCACTATCTCAGGTAGTGTTGCGGCAGCACGATTGGATTCTCAATATTCCAAAATCGCAGCTGGTTCCGACGACTTGTCTTCGGTTCCTAGGGATGATCCTGGACACAGTCCAGAAAAAGGTGTTTCTCCCGGAGGGGAAAGACAGGGAGTTATCCGAGCTAGTCAGGAACCTCCTAAAACCGAGCCAAGTCTCAGTGCATCAATGCACAAGGGTTCTGGGTAAAATGGTGGCTTCCTACGAAGCAATCCCATTCGGCAGATTCCACGCAAGAACTTTCCAGTGGGACCTGCTGGACAAATGGTCCGGGTCGCATCTTCAGATGCATCAGCGGATAACCCTGTCACCAAGGACAAGGGTGTCCCTCCTGTGGTGGTTGCAGAGTGCTCATCTTCTAGAGGGCCGCAGATTCGGCATTCAGGACTGGGTCCTGGTGACCACGGATGCCAGCCTGCGAGGCTGGGGAGCAGTCACACAGGGAAGGAATATCCAGGGCTTATGGTCAAGCCTGGAGACATCACTTAACATAAATATCCTGAAGCTAAGGGCCATTTACAATGCTCTAAGCTTAGCAAGACCTCTGCTTCAAGGTCAGCCGGTGTTGATCCAGTCGGACAACATCACGGCAGTCACCCACGTAAACAGACAGGGTGGCACAAGAAGCAGGAGGGCAATGGCAGAAGCTGCAAGGATTCTTCGCTGGGCGGAAAATCATGTGATAGCACTGTCAGCAGTATTCATTCCGGGAGTGGACATCTGGGAAGCAGACTTCCTCAGCACGACCTCCACCCGGGAGAGTGGGGACTTCACCCAGAAGTCTTCCACATGATTATAAACCGTTGGGAAAAACTCGACAGGTATTGCGCCAGGTCAAGGGACCCGCAGGCAATAGCTGTAGACGCTCTGGTAACACCGTGGGTGTACCAGTCAGTGTATGTGTTCCCTCCTCTGCCTCTCATACCCAAGGTACTGAGATTGATAAGATGGAGAGGAGTAAGCACTATATTCGTGGCTCCGGATTGGCCAAGAAGGACTTGGTAACCGGAACTTCAAGAGATGCTCACGGAGGATCCGTGGCCTCTACCTCTAAGAAGGGACCTGCTCCAACAAGGACCCTGTCTGTTCCAAGACTTACCGCGGCTGCGTTTGACGGCATGGCGGTTGAACGCCGGATCCTGAAGGAAAAAAAAGGCATTCTGGATGAAGTCATCCCTATCCTGATCAAAGCCAGGAAGGATGTAACCGCAAAACATTATCACCGCATTGGCGAAAATATGTTGCGTGGTGCGAGGCCAGTAAGGCCCGACGGAGGAAATTCAACTGGGTCGATTCCTACATTTCCTGCAAACAGGAGTGTCTATGGGCCTGAAATTGGGGTCCATTAAGGTTCAAATTTCGGCCCTGTCAATTTTCTTCCAAAAAGAACTAGCTTCAGTCCCTGAAGTTCAGACGTTTGTAAAAGGGGTACTGCATATACAGCCTCCTTTTGTGCCTCCAGTGGCACTTTGGGATCTCAATGTAGTTTTTTGGGTTCCAAAAGTCACATTGGTTTGAACCACTTAAATCTGTGGAGTTAAAATATCTCACATGGAAAGTGGTCATGCTGTTGGCCCTGGCCTGGGCCAGGCGCGTGTCAGAATTGGCGGCTTTATCCTGTAAAAGCCCTTATCTGATTTTCCATTCGGACAGGGCGGAATTGAGGACTCGTCCTCAGTTTCTCCCTAAGGTGGTTTCAGCGTTTCACCTGAACCAACCTATTGTGGTGCCTGCGGCTACTAGGGACTTGGAGGACTCCAAGTTGCTAGACGTTGTCAGGGCTCTGAAAATATATGTTTCCAGGACGGCTGGAGTCAGAAAATCTGACTCGCTGTTTATCCTGTATGCACCCAACAAGCTGGGTGCTCCTGCTTCTAAGCAGACTATTGCTCGTTGGATTTGTAGTACAATTCAGCTTGCACATTCTGTGGCAGGCCTGCCACAGCCAAAAATCTGTAAATGCCCACTCCACAAGGAAGGTGGGCTCATCTTGGGCGGCTGCCCGAGGGGTCTCGGCTTTACAACTTTGCCGAGCAGCTACTTGGTCAGGAGCAAATACGATTGTAAAATTCTACAAAATTGATACCCTGGCTGAGGAGGACCTGGAGTTCTCTCAATTGGTGCTGCAGAGTCATCCGCACTCTCCCGCCCGTTTGGGAGCTTTGGTATAATCCCCATGGTCCTTACGGAGTCCCCAGCATCCACTTAGGACGTTAGAGAAAATAAGAATTTACTTACCGATAATTCTATTTCTCGTAGTCCGTAGTGGATGCTGGGCGCCCATCCCAAGTGCGGATTGTCTGCAATACTGGTACATAGTTATTGTTACCAAAAAATCGGGTTATTGCTGTAGTGAGCCATCTTTTCTAGAGGCTCCTCTGTTATCATGCTGTTAACTGGGTTCAGATCACAAGTTGTACAGTGTGATTGGTGTGGCTGGTATGAGTCTTACCCGGGATTCAAAATCCTTCCTTATTGTGTACGCTCGTCCGGGCACAGTATCCTAACTGAGGCTTGGAGGAGGGTCATAGGGGGAGGAGCCAGTGCACACCAGATAGTCCTAAAGCTTTCTTTAGATGTGCCCAGTCTCCTGCGGAGCCGCTATTCCCCATGGTCCTTACGGAGTCCCCAGCATCCACTACGGACTACGAGAAATAGAATTATCGGTAAGTAAATTCTTATTTTTTCCCCCATCAGATGAATTAAATGAAGTGTGTGAAGAAGCGTGGGCTTTCCCTGATAAAAAATTGGTAATTCCTAAGAAGGTACTAATGGCGTTCCCTTTCCCGCCAGAGGATAGGTCACGTTGGGAAACACCCCCTAGAGTGGATAAAGCGCTCACACGTTTGTCTAAAAAGGTGGCACTACCGTCTCCGGATACGGCCGCCCTCAAGGAACCTGCTGATAGAAAGCAGGAGGCGATCCTGAAGTCTGTATATACACACACAGGCATTATACTTAGGCCAGCTATTGCGTCAGCTTGGATGTGCAGTGCTGCCGCTGCGTGGTCAGATAAACTGTCAGAAAATATTGACACATTAGACAGAGACATGATCCTGTTAACCATAGACCATATAAAAGACTCAGTCTTATATATGAGAGATGCACAGAGGGAAATCTGCCGACTGGCATCTAAAGTAAGTGCATTGTCCATTTCTGCTAGGAGAGGCTTATGGACTCGCCAGTGGACAGGAGATGCGGATTCAAAAAAACACATGGAAGTGTTACCATATAAGGGCGAGGAATTATTTGGGGATGGTCTCTCGGACCTAGTTTCCACAGCAACGTCTGGGAAGTCAGCATTTTTACCCCATGTCCCCTCACAGCCTAAGAAGGCGCTGTTTTATCAGGTTCAGTCCTTTCGGACCCAGAAAAACAGGCGTGGAAAAGGCGGGTCCTTTCTGTCCAGAGGCAGAGGTAGGGAAAAAAGGCTGCAACAAACAGCAGGTTCCCAGGAGCAAAAGTCCTCCCCCGTTTCGTCTTCCAAGTCCGCCGCATGACGGTGGGGCTCCACAGGCGGAGCCAGGTACGGTGGGGGGTCGCCTCAAAAATTTCAGCGATCAGTGGGTTCGCTCACAGGTGGATCCCTGGATCCTGCAAATAGTATCTCAGGGGTACAAGCTGGAATTCGAGGCGTCCCCACCCCACCGGTTCCTAAAATCTGCCTTGCCGATTGCTCCCTCAGACAGGGAGGCGGTGCTAGCGGCAATTCACAAGCTGTATTCCCAGCAGGTGATAATCAAGGTACCCCTACTTCAACAAGGCCGGGGTTATTATTCCACACTATTTGTGGTACCGAAACCGGACGGTTCGGTGAGACCCATTCTAAATTTGAAATCCTTGAACACGTACATAAAGAAATTCAAGTTCAAGATGGAATCGCTCAGGGCGGTTATTGCAAGCCTGGACGAGGGGGATTACATGGTATCCCTGGACATCAAGGCTGCTTACCTACATGTCCCCATTTACCATCCTCACCAGGAGTACCTCAGATTTGTGGTACAGGATTGCCATTACCAATTCCAGACGCTGCCGTTTGGACTGTCCACGGCACCGAGGGTATTTACCAAGGTTATGGCGGAAATGATGATACTCCTTCGAAGAAAGGGAGTTTTAATTATCCCGTACTTGGACGATCTCCTAATAAAAGCGAGGTCCAAGGAACAGTTGTTGGTGGGAGTAGCACTATCTCAGGAGGTGCTGCACCAGCACGGCTGGATTCTGAATATCCCAAAGTCACAGCTGGTTCCGACGACACGGCTACTGTTCCTGGGTATGATTCTGGATACAGTCCAGAAGAAAGTGTTTCTCCCGGAGGAGAAAGCCAGGGAGTTGTCATCTCTAGTCAGAGACCTCCTGAAACCAAAACAAGTATCAGTGCATCGCTGCACACGGGTCCTGGGGAAGATGGTGGCTTCTTACGAAGCAATTCCCTTCGGCAGGTTCCATGCCAGAATCTTTCAGTGGGACCTGTTGGACCAGTGGTCCGGATCGCATCTTCAGATGCATCGCTTAATAACCCTGTCTCCAAGAACCAGGGTGTCTCTACTGTGGTGGCTGCAGAGTGCCCATCTTCTAGAGGGCCGCAGGTTCGGAATACAGGACTGGGTCCTGGTGACCACGGATGCCAGCCTTCGAGGCTGGGGGGCAGTCATACAGGGAAGAAACTTCCAAGGACTATGGTCGAGTCAGGAGACTTCCCTTCACATAAATATTCTGGAACTAAGGGCCATCTACAATGCCCTAAGTCGAGCAAAAGCCCTGCTCCTACACCAGCCGGTGCTGATCCAGTCAGACAACATCACGGCAGTCGCCCATGTAAATCGACAGGGCGGCACAAGAAGCAGGATGGCGATGGCAGAAGCCACAAGAATTCTCCGATGGGCGGAGAATCATGTACTAGCACTGTCAGCAGTGTTCATTCCGGGAGTGGACAACTGTGAAGCAGACTTCCTCAGCAGACACGACCTCCACCCGGGAGAGTGGGGACTTCACCCAGAAGTCTTCCAGATGCTGGTAAACCGTTGGGAAAAACCACAGGTGGACATGATGGCGTCCAGTCTCAACAAAAAGTTAAAAAGATATTGCGCCAGGTCAAGGGACCCTCAGGCGATAGCTGTGGACGCTCTAGTGACACCGTGGGTGTACCAGTCGGTTTATGTGTTCCCTCCTCTGCCTCTCATTCCAAAGGTATTGAGAATAATAAGAAAGCGAGGAGTAAACACAATTCTCGTGGTTCCGGATTGGCCAAGACGAGCGTGGTACCCGGAACTTCAAGAGATGCTCTCAGAGGACCCGTGGCCTCTACCGCTCAGACAGGACCTGATACAGCAGGGGCCCTGTCTGTTCCAAGACTTACCGCGGCTGCGTTTGACGGCATGGCGGTTGAACACCGGATCCTAAAGGAAAAGGGTATTCCGGAAGAAGTCATTCCTACGCTTATTAAGGCCAGGAAAGATGTTACGGCAACGCATTATCACCGCATATGGCGAAAATATGTTGCATGGTGCGAGGCCAATAAGGCCCCAACAGAGGAATTTCAACTAGGTCGATTTCTGCATTTCCTGCAAGCAGGAGTGGATATGGGCCTAAAACTAGGCTCCATTAAAGTACAGATCTCGGCTCTGTCGATTTTCTTTCAAAAAGAACTAGCTTCAATACCTGAAGTTCAGACTTTTGTAAAAGGAGTGCTGCATATTCAGCCCCCGTTTGTGCCTCCTGTGGCACCTTGGGATCTCAACGTGATGTTGAGTTTCTTAAAATCACATTGGTTTGAGCCACTAAAAACCGTGGATCTGAAATATCTCACGTGGAAAGTGGTCATGTTATTAGCCTTGGCTTCAGCCAGGCGAGTGTCAGAATTAGCGGCTTTATCATGTAAAAGCCCTTATCTGATTTTCCATATGGATAGGGCAGAGTTGAGGACTCGTCCTCAATTTCTCCCTAAGGTGGTGTCAGCGTTTCACCTGAACCAGCCTATTGTGGTGCCTGCGGCTACTAGTGAATTGGAGGACTCCAAGTTGCTAGACGTTGTCAGGGCCCTGAAAATATATGTTTCCAGGACGGCTGGAGTCAGGAAAACTGACTCGTTGTTTATCCTGTATGCACCCAACAAGCTGGGTGCTCCTGCTTCTAAGCAGTCTATTGCTCGCTGGATTTGTAGTACAATTCAGCTTGCACATTCTGTGGCAGGCATACCACAGCCAAAATCTGTAAATGCCCATTCCACAAGGAAGGTGGGCTCATCTTGGGCGGCTGCCCGAGGGGTCTCGGCTTTACAACTTTGCCGAGCAGCTACTTGGTCAGGGGCAAACACGTTTGCAAAATTCTACAAATTTGATACCCTGGCTGAGGAGGACCTGGAGTTCTCTCATTCGGTGCTACAGAGTCATCCGCACTCTCCCGCCCGTTTGGGAGCTTTGGTATAATCCCCATGGTCCTTTCGGAGTTCCCAGCATCCACTAGGACGTTAGAGAAAATAAGAATTTACTCACCGGTAATTCTATTTCTCGTAGTCCGTAGTGGATGCTGGGCGCCCATCCCAAGTGCGGATTGTCTGCAATACTTGTACATAGTTACTGTTAACTAAAGGGTTATTGTTGAGCCATCTGTTGAGAGGCTCAGTTGTTTTTATACTGTCAAACTGGATATAGTATCACGAGTTGTACGGTGTGATTGGTGTGGCTGGTAAGAGTCTTACCCGGGATTCTAAATCCTTCCTTATTATGTCTGCTCGTCCGGGCACGGTGTCCTAACTGAGGCTTGGAGGAGGGTCATAGTGGGAGGAGCCAGTGCACACCAGGTAGTCATAAATCTTTCTAGAGTGCCCAGCCTCCTTCGGAGCCCGCTATTCCCCATGGTCCTTTCGGAGTTCCCAGCATCCACTACGGACTACGAGAAATAGAATTACCGGTGAGTAAATTCTTATTTTTTTTCTTTGACTTCCAAAAAAATACGAATGCCCTCATCACTGCCGAGATTTGAGTTTAGTAAATTCCCAAGATGACACTTTGAAGAAAAAACACCAACTCTGTCAAAATCGGGACTTTAGTAAATATACCCCGTGGAGAGCACCCCAAGATTTGTGACTCTGCCAGTCATTCCGGGAGCGTTGTCAAACATGCTGAGGACCTGTCAATAAAATAACACCAATGGTATCAGCTATATGTGTTTTCAACCTTATTCAACACTTCTGTGTTTTCCTTAATGATAAATAGGCCCCCAAAGCTTAATTGTGCAACTATATAAGAAGAACTAGGTTATTATACAGTCAAATACCTTTTACTTCCGCCTTCCTGAGAACAATTCCTGGGTTTTCTCTTTCAGTGTGGAAAGACTGCCTTGGCAAACTTTATAGCGGATGCCACAGAATATATTGGTGGGGAATATAGTCCAACTCAAGGTGTAAGGTAATATACAACAGATATTTTATTAACAGTGCCTACATAATATGCCTTGCTAAATTATATACATCAGTCCCTGCCCCCGTGGATTGTACAATCTATCTCACACACACACACACTAGAGTTATTTTTTGTCTAAAGCCAATTCACCTACAAATGTTTCTAGACCATGGTAGGAAATCAAATAACCTGGATGAAATCCGCACAAACATGGGGACACATATAAACTCCACACATAGATCCTAGGTTAGGATTGAACCCATGACCCTAGAAATGCTAACCACTGTGCCACCTGTGTTATCTTCCCTTTGAAGTGTTAGGCCTATAAGTGTTAAGGAGCTGATGATGATTCCAGCACATTGGTCCCTGCCCCAGTACAGATTATAATGTATAAAGAAACACATGGCAATTTTGTCAGAATCCCATTATGCAGGCAGTATAAAAGATGGAGCCACGTTCATCTTGGCTTCTCTGCTGCGCCTAGGTGCACCAAGGTTTATTAGCATAAGCCCTTCATCTATTGTTCTCAGCTGCAATACAATACATAGAGAACAATACAGCAGGGGATTAAATCATTACAGCAGGGGATTAAGTCCAACTGCCCTGGCTCAGTTAATCCTATTAAAGGCATAGATGAGGAGGGCTCCTTCTGTAGTAAATATGAATTGCAGGAGGAAGCTCATTCGAACACCGGAAAAACATACTGTAGAAACTCTGCAAAGATTGTTTCCAGGTTAGAATTGAACTCAAGGCTCCTATGCATAATACAAATGGGACCAAAACATATTTTACTTTTAGTTTTAGTTTTATTCTAGCCTTTGGGCTCAATGCAGTTATCAGATTTATTATGCAGAATACTAAAGACTTGAGATGGTTTGCAACAGTAGAGACGCTTCTGGTGAAATTGTATGTTTCACTGACCCTTTAATAACTTCCTTGGCACTGTAGTATGGGATTCATAATAACAGCATCAATATTGCATCATACATTTATGAATTTCTAAATAGAGAGCCAACTCACCTGGAGGCACGCCAATTTAGAAATACGGTGCTTTTATCATGTAGTAGAATACACCAGAGCAGAGATGCCTTCCTGTGGCTGGTGGCTTACCATATGTTTGCAAATATATTGAACTGTGATCTCTGCATTGCTATTATCATGTAGGCTGTATGTCTCATTTGCTGGTCCATCATGGTGTGCTGGGGGAATTTCATTGTTTTTTTCTAGTCTATATTAACCTTCCCTTACATGCGCCTGTGATGGACCAAGAAATTGATTTGAGCAACTGCCATTCTGTGTATCATATGTTGTATTTCGTAAGAAGTCAGAGCATCTATCTTTTTATATGGGTGCTCAAATGTTTGCACGTTTCAATCTGTTCAGCAAATAAATAATAATTGTGCATTAAACTATGCAGACATTTGTCATATTTGAGTTTACACTCAGTAGCAGATAGCAGTGCTCCTCACAGTGATTATATAGCAGGCGGTGTATCTGTGAATAGACATCATCCCCACCCAGCCCCAACATTTGTTTATTTTATCTTTGTTGTTTTTGGAGTCCTCTGGATACTGGGCTTCAGGATAATACATCCCACATGAGTTTTCTTTTAATATTTTTCTTATTGTAGCCTTCAATAAAGATAGAGAATGAAAAAAAACCTGCAGAAATGTTTCCACAAAATACTAAAACGAAAGAAATAACAATAGATATTCGTTTCTATGTACTTTTATCTTTCTTTTTATTGTTTGTTTTATCTCGTGCATGTGTTTTATATTCTCGGGATCAGAAAGCTGTTTAGATTTCTTTTGTACTCTATAACAAAGACACCATTCTAGTCATGAACAGATGTGCCGAGTGTACGAAGACTTATTGTGAAGTCTTCAGACTATAAGATAATGGGCATTACTTCAGGAGAGTAATGTAAATAATCATATTAAAATGCTGATCTTGCTAAATATTTGTTCTTTTATGGCTTTACTACATAATAACCAATCTATTTTTTTTAATTTGCAGAATATTAGAATTTGAATGTCCAAGTGTTAATGGGAACAAGGGACTCGGATGTGAAGTTGAACTGTGGGACTGTGGAGGCGATCACAAGTAAATGCCTATACCTTGCTTTAGGACAGGGATGGGGAACCGTTGGCCCGCCATCTGTTGTTGAACTACACATCCCAGCATGCCTTGCAATAGTTTTAGCATGGCCAGATAGCAAAACTGTAGCCGGGAATGCTGGGATGTGTAGTTCAACAACAACTGGAGGGCCAAAGGTTCCCCACCCCTGCTTTAGGACAATAACAAACTTCGATGTAAAACTAGTCTCTCTATGGTAGAACGTATAACGCCATTGTCATTGTAACAAGCACTCTCCCACTCTGACAGCCGGTACAAGTTTATATGTGAAATCCTAACAATAAAGGCTGTTAATACAGCTGATCGGCTAGGCTTAAACCAGCTGCATCAACATGTCCCACGTTTTCATCCAAACATTTCCTAGCTGTTGGCCTAGAAGAAGTATTTGTTGGGGGATCTAGTAATTAGGAAAGAGCGGTTTATTTTTGGAAATTGTTTAGTTCCCATTTTTTTTTTAAATTGTTTTGGTTTTTATCATTCAGAAAAAATGCCGAAATGTTAATCCTGTCCTATTTATTTTGTTTGTATTATAATAATAACTGGGAATTTAGGGCCTGATATAGAGGGTATCCGGATAACAGATCTATACTGTCTAGATCAGTGGTTTACCAAACTGTGGGGTCTATTTACTAAGCCTTGCATGGAGATACTTTATCTCCATCCAAGTTATCAGCCAATCAGCTCCTTCTGCCATGCCACAGGCTGGTTTTGAAAAATGACAGGAGCTGATTGGCTAGTACTTTATCTCCGTCCACTTAACCTCCATTCAAGGCTTAGTAAATAGACCCTTCTGTCCTAAAGGACAGCTGCATATCATTTTAATAATCAGAAGCTGCTTGTACACATTACATTACATCGAAGACGCATTTTTTGCAGAATAAAACGTAAAAAAAAGATGCTCGGCGCCACTGAGTCACACGGCACTCATGTGTTATGTGTAACGCAACTTATAATGCACAGAGCAAAGCTGTAAGTAGACACATCTGTATATCTAAACTTGGCCACAGGTGACTTAATTAGTACCACTTTGATAAAAATCATCTGTGCTAAGCCATGTATATTTTTTAAATCCTGGACTGTTAGGGGTCCTTGGGGACCGAGTTTGGGAATAATCGGTCTAGATAGTCAATAGGTCGACACTATTTGGTGGACATGGTATCTGGTCTATAGATCTACACTAAAAAGGT
Organism: Pseudophryne corroboree; assembly: GCF_028390025.1. Classification (NCBI taxonomy): domain Eukaryota; kingdom Metazoa; phylum Chordata; class Amphibia; order Anura; family Myobatrachidae; genus Pseudophryne; species Pseudophryne corroboree. The sequence continues at coordinate 901,885,777 of NC_086445.1, read as the reverse complement.
CTACAGTCAATATGTCGACATGTAAAAGGTAGACAGTTCAATAGGTTGACACACATAGTCGACTTTTAATTTATTTTGAATTTTTCATACTTTACCATCCACGTGGACTACGATTGGGAATAGTAACTTGTGCGAGACGCCTTGCCTGAAGCATGTGCGGCGACGTAATACACTTATGGGGCTTTTTCTGTGGCAGAAAAGTGACAAAATTTCCCTCCCAAAAAATGAAGTCTGTCTTTTTGGTGCTGACCATTTCCATGTTGACCTTTTGACCCTGTCAACCTTTTCACCCTGCCGACCTTTTCTACTGTGTACCTATTCTATTTCAACCTTTTGACCCTGTCGACCTAATGCATGTCTACCATTAGAGGTAGACGTATTGACTGTAGACCTTTTTAGTGTAGATCTAATAATTCACACCCAGTCGAAACCATATGGCGACATGGTCAAAAGGTCAACAGGTAAATGGTACAGTGCTTATGGTCGACAGGTTTAAAAGAGCGACATGACAATGGTCAACACACATATGGTCGACCAAAACTTTTTTGTGGTTTTTCATATATTTTTCAACTTTTGCTTAAATCTACCTTCCACATGTACGACGATTGGGAATAGTAACCTAGAAAATGACGCCAAAAAAACTTGTTTCAACCTTTAAACCCTGTCGACCTAATGCATGTCAACCATATGGGGACAACCTCATGATTGTCTAACTAATTACTGTAGAGCTTCTATACCTCACCCATACAGAGATGTATGCTAATGCCACCGCTGCTGCGAAGATGTACGCCGTGGCTGTATTGTATTGAGATGAACTGCAGCTTCAGTACAAAGACGCAACCATCAGATGCTCATTGGGCAAACATACACATTCTGCGTTACCCTATGTTTGCGCAGCATGGCCGCTGGCAGTAAGGCGAAAGAGCGAATTTAACTGCATACAGAATGGCAGTCGCAAGCTGTGACACGTCCCAGAAATGGTTGTGACGCGCTACATTTGAGTAGGCACTTCCCCACTACCGCCCACAAACATTCCCTGACTGTCAATCAGTTTGCAACTAAATCCTCACTGCGAACACCATTGCAAGACCATTGCGGACCATGTGCAGGGCGACTTATGTGCAGTGGCAACAAATCACTCCGACGTATACAAAAACAACATTGCGTACAACTCTGAATCAGTCCCACAAATTACATGGCAGCCTATATGGCAATTTTTTTTTTTAAGTGTATGTCCACCTATCTAGAGTTTCTGCAGCAGACATTGGGTTCCACAGGGAAACATCGGGGTGTAGAGTGGATCTTGATCCAGCGGCACCAATAGGCTAATGCTTTAGGCTGTCCCAGGATGCATTTGTGCCTCCTCTGTAACACACCTACAGGCACTTTGAGCTTAGTTTCAGTTGATGTCTGCAGCAGCAGGTCACTTAACAGGAGGGCTGCACTTGGCAGCCCTGAAAAAGCTTTTTCTGACAGAGAATGTCTTCAAAACTGGGCTGTCAGCGCTGTACATCATGGTGACACTTCAGCGCTGCAGCTCCATCACCTCCCAAGTGGCGTCACATACTCCTGCGGCCTGTTCCCGGGTACTTGCGGCTGAGACGCTTCGGCTCTAGGCACAAGGTCGCAGTTGCTCTCCTGGTTCAAGTGGCTGCTACGGGGAGGAGGTAAGAGGGTCCTCCAGGCGGGACCCGCCATTAATTCGTGTTCCGTCCACGACCTAGGTAGATGGGTCGTAGCTCTGGCGTAGACACTGTCACCGAGCAGGGACTACACTAGACTACCAGGGCAATAGAGCACAGGTCGGGTGTACTAACGCCCAATTTAATAAGGCTCGCTAGTACCTTGGGTGGAAGTCCAGCATAGGGGAGCCGTCGCTTGACCTGTAGCCTCTCCCCGGCCAAAGGTGCCATCTACTGCATATTTTCCCGCCCTAGAGCTGCCTCACACTCCCTCACTCCCTGACTGAGACGCTGGGTGCCATCTTATAAGCATAGATGCGGCTGGTCTCTGGGACTGCCGGGCAAGGTCTCTCTTGTAAAGCCACTTGTATACAGCGCTGTGACTTTACAAACCCTTGAGTATTCTACATGTCTTTATACAGACTGCGTTAGTTAAGAAAAAGTGTACCTATTACAGGATATATTGTGCGAGTATTCTACCTCCGGTCTAGGACTGTGCTGTGTTTTATTTATATTTATATATATATATATATATATATATATTGTACTGCAGAGAATGTCTGCACACACAATTCCTATAGCAGCTTGTTGGGGTGTCACCAAATCTTCATGTTTAGAGAAAAGCAATCCTCTGGCATGAATATTTATAATAGTTCAAAGTGCACTCACCAATCCAATATAACTCCACTAAAGTTTTATTTGTGGCAAATAGGCATAGACATCATTCCGACGTTTCAGTCCCCCCTGGGACCTTTGTCAAGGTTCAGGTGCTATACACAAACTGCCTCCCTATATCCCCCCACCCTACATAAAACATAAAGCAATCCCAAAAACATGGCATGTACAGGGATCCACCAGTATTACATAAACATAGACAAACAATCATATACATAGATAGATATATCAGGCACATTTCCAGCTCTTACCAGTAACTCCAGACTCTCTTAAACCTCACCTGTAGAATCATATTCTCATATACGCGCGCGTCCCGCTGGTGGAACGCACGCAACCAGAAGTAGACTGGGCGGTGAACCGCATAGTGTTTCCTCCCGGCTGCAGCATCTCAATTAAACCAACAGAAGGGGCAGGCACCATGCTCTCACCAAAATGCCTTCCCCCTGCAACACAGCACCACAGGACAATCGTCCACGTGTGTAAAAGTGTATTACTGATTAAGCAGCATTGCTGCACATCTATAAATGAGAACATTATTTAATATTGGTTTAGTTACATATAGGTATTAATACTATATCCAAATATAATAGTAAGCGGGCAATGGTTATGAGCTGAAAATGTGACCTGAAAAAAAAGAAAAAAGAAGAATAAGAGAAACAGACTGAGGACTGTCATAGATCACAGCCTGAGATATCACATGTAAAATATCCGCAACCTATTTACAGCATCTTTATGAACACATCACTGCACAGCTCCACCGATCGCCCCACACTCCAAACCTATATATATATATATATATATATATATATATATATATACACAAACAAAGAACCCAGCACTCACCAAAGTAAACTCACTTATCCTCAACAATTCAATAAATAAATGATGGGGGTTTAGTTGGTGGATTGGCCAATGCACGGAAGCCTGCATACCGATTTTCAAGGTACCCCACCTTCATGCAGGTCCTACACTATCACAGAGTCTTAAAACCTGACCACTTCACTGCTGTTACACATATCATCTGCCTGCTAGATTTAATGTGTACCTGCCACAGACTTTATGGCTTTTAAAGGCACACTAGTCACCTATTGCACTGGCTCAAAGATGATTGTTAAGGAACAGCTGAGACAGGTTCAGGATAATAAAGTCCACACAGGGGTGCATGAGAAAGCTAGTGGCCACGGTTAATAAGAGCTAACCATAGATTAACCCCATCGTATACACACAGAGAAAAAACCACAGCACTCACCACACCAGAAGCGGGGCACAGCTATGCACTTACCACTCACAGGGTGGGGTGCATGTAACACAGCACTCTCCACCACAAAAGCGGGGTACACAGCTGTACTTACCACTCACAGGGCGGGGTGCATGTAGCCCATGACCACATCGCTCTAATAAATACAAACAAAGAACCCAGCACTCACCAAAGTAAACTCACTTATCCTCAACAATTCAATAAATAAATGATGGGGGTTTAGTTGGTGGATTGGCCAATGCACGGAAGCCTGCATACCGATTTTCAAGGTACCCCACCTTCATGCAGGTCCTACAAGACTCTGTGATCGTGTAGGACCTGCATGAAGGTGGGGTACCTTGAAAATGTATTGAATTGTTGAGGATAAGTGAGTTTACTTTGGTGAGTGCTGGGTTTTTTGTTTGTATTTATTAGAGCGATGTGGTCATGGGCTACATGCACCCCGCCCTGTGAGTGGTAAGTACAGCTGCGTACCCCGCTTTTGTGGTGGAGAGTGCTGTGTTACATGCACCCCACCCTGTGAGTGGTAAGTGCATAGCTGTGCCCCGCTTCTGGTGTGGTGAGTGCTGTGGTTTTTTCTCTGTGTGTGTGTGTGTGTGTGTGTGTGTGTGTGTGTGTGTGTGTGTGTGTGTGTGTGTGTGTGTGTGTGTGTGTATGTATATATATATATATATATATATATATATATATATAATATAATATAATATGCATAAAAAATATACATATAAAATACACAAAGTAAAAAATGAGAAAAAATGGAAAAAAATCATATAGACGAGAGTGATTCGCCCCTTAGAAAGCCACACACTTATAAAGGTCCGGACATGTCACAGGAAAATGCTCCAATGTATTGTACCGTTCAGGCCTTTTGGCCACACAGTGTCAAGTCTGTGTATCCAGTATGCTTCTCTGCGTAAGAGGATTTTCGCACGGTCACCCTCTCTCGACAATGGAGGTATTCTGTCAATTAGCATATATCGCAGTGATGACAGTTGATGCTGATGTTGGACAAAATGCCTTGCCACAGGTTTGTCGGAGTTACCAGATTTCAGTGCCAGACGTATATTGGATCGGTGGTTAGATATCCTCTCACGAAATGATGTCGTTGTTTTGCCCACATATACTAGTGAGCACGGGCATAATAGTATATATACCACAAAGTCTGACGTGCATGTCAATCGGTGTCGGATTTGTATCCTCTGACCACCATGTGGATGAGGGAAGGTGTTACCCGTCATCATACTTCTGCATGTGACGCAATTCGGGCATTTGTAGAATCCCAGCTTCGCAGAGGGTAACCAACCCTCCTTTTCTTTACCTATAGACATGTCAGGGCGCATATGTATGTCACGAAGATTCGAACCCCTTCTATACGCAATAAGGGGTCTTTTAGGGAGCGACTTCTTAAGGACATTGTCAGTTGCCAAAATATCCCAATCTGGTAACTCCGACAAACCTGTGGCAAGGCATTTTATATATTTATCTTTACATATACTAGTCCAGCGCAGTTTTATTGTTATAATCATTATCTGCGTTGCCTGTAACTATGTGTGCCTGTATCTGCTGTGTGGTTTCACTTTCAGTGTTTCCCAGATATATCCATCACTATATTCTGTACCTTAAGAGACTAGGGGGTAAATTTACTAAGATGGGAGTTCTATTTAAGATGGGATGTTGCCCATAGCAACCAATCAGATTCTACTTCTCATTTATCTAGCACCTTCTAGAAGATAATACCTGGAATCTGATTGGTTGCTATGGGAAACATCCCATCTTAAATAAAACTCCCATCTTAGTAAATTTACCCCCAGGTGCGTCAGGGTCATATTTGACAGCTTTCTTCTTGAACCAGCTTGCTGTTTGGTGTTAAGACCCATGAGTGCCGTGTCCCTTTGCTTTGTATATATGTATATATATATATATATAAATATATATATATATATATATATATATATATATATATATATATATATATATATATATATATATATATGTGTGTGTGTATATATATATATATATATATATATATATATATATATATATATACAAAAGTCCGTGCGCAAGTCTATTCTCCAATCCGTGGAACCACAAGTCCCAGCTTCCAGAATATAATTTCCAAGACCAACCAGGTGTGTCCTATGGTATCTATAGGTCTCCGTTGCACATTAGATCCTTGAGATCGGCGTCTCCTTTAAGCCAGTATCCACTACCAGCAGACAATGATTTCTAAAATATGAATGAAAAAGGGCGCCTCATAGTGCATAAACCAGTTTTGAACAAGGATTTATTTTCACTTCTTTATACACACTCAGTTTAAAAGTGACGTACCAGATGCGGCGGTCTCAACCACCGTAAGTATACACGTATAGTAACACATGAGTGGGTATACCACCAGCAGTATCGATCAGCAGGCTCACCACCGACGTCTGCTCCTTCACGCCAGGCCACACCCCTACGCGTTTCGTCACGATGGACTTCGTCAGAGGGTTGGCCCGGCGTAGCACAACCTTCCAATAAATAATAACACTCATCCAATCTAGGTAACGGCATTATTACCACATTTAGATAAAAATATATATATCCACTAGGTGGGGATGCACTCTTGCTGTAATGAAACCAATCAATGTCATGCGTGTGACTGCATGTCACACGCATGACGCCTCCGGTCCTGACACTGTGAACATTAACAGCTGTGGCTGCATCCACTTTTGATGATGTCTATATATACAAGCTTGATGGACATTGAGCCCTTCGCCATCTGCATAAATCATTTTGTTATGTATATTGAATGAACCCCTGCGGACTTATGGTGTGTGACAGATACTTTTTTGTCTTGGTTAATGCAATTGAATATCTGATCTGATGAATCACCTGTCTTGAGAAAGGCCTGTTAACAGGCCGAAACGTCGTCATTAAAAAGCTACGGTGACATTCGACTGTTCTACATTGATTGGTTTCTTCACAGCGAGAGTGCATCCCCACCTAGTTGATATCCTCTATATAATAGTGGGCCTTATGGTTTATTGGAAGCACCCGCCTTGTATGTCTTTTATTTGAGGATGTGAGTGCAGGAGCGCCCCTGGAGAGAGAGAGATATATATATATATATATATATATATATATGTCCCAATACAGAAGACAGCGGCACTCAGGGATTTTAGAAATGTAAAGTTGTATTCAAAAAGTACAACAAAAGCCGACGTTTCGGGGCTCACCCGCCCCTTTGTCAAGGGTTACACACCTTGACAAAGGGGCGGGTGAGCCCCGAAACGTCGGCTTTTGTTGTACTTTTTGAATACAACTTTACATTTCTAAAATCCCTGAGTGCCGCTGTCTTCTGTATTGGGACTCTGCAAAATTTCTCACTAGAAGGCACCAGGGTAATCTTAAGCATTTGGGAGGAGTTGCTTCAGCAAGTACCATGTCTGTTCCAAGACTTACCGCGGCTGCGTTTGACGGCATGGCGGTGGAACGCCGGATCCTAAGGGAAAAAGGCATTCCGGAAGAGGTCATTCCTACCCTGGTCAAAGCCAGGAAGGAGGTGACCGCACAACATTATCACCACATGTGGCGAAAATATGTTGCGTGGTGTGAGGCCAGGAAGGCCCCACGAAGAAATTTCAACTCGGTCGATTCCTGCATTTCCTGCAAACAGGAGTGTCTATGGGCCTCAAATTGGGGTCCATTAAGGTTCAAATTTCGGCCCTGTCAATTTTCTTCCAGAAAGAATTGGCTTCACTTCCTGAAGTCCAGAAGTTTGTCAAGGGAGTACTGCATATACAACCCCCTTTTGTGCCTCCAGTGGCACTGTGGGATCTCAACGTAGTTCTGGGATTCCTCAAATCACATTTTAAACCGCTCAAATCTGTGGATTTGAAATATCTCACATGAAAAGTGACCATGCGGTTGGCCCTGGCCTCGGCCAGGCGAGTGTCAGAATTGGTGGCTTTGTCTCACAAAAGCCCATATCTGATTGTCCATTCGGACAGGGCAGAGCTGGGGACTCGTCCCCAGTTTCTCCCTAAGGTGGTGTCAGCGTTTCACCTGAACCAGTTTATTGTGGTACCTGCGGCTATTAGGGACTTGGAGGACTCCAAGTTGCTAGATGTTGTCAGGGCCCTGAAAATATAGGTTTCCAGGACGGCTGGAGTCAGGAAAACTGACTTGCTGTTATCCTGTATGCACCCAACAAACTGGGTGCTCTTGCTTCTAAGCAGACGATTGCTAGTTGGATGTGTAGTACAATTCAGCTTGCACATTCTGTGGCAGGCCTGCCACAGCCAAAATATGTAAATGCCCATTTCACAAGGAAGGTGGGCTCATCTTGGGCGGCTGCCCGAGGGGTCTCGGCTTTACAACTTTGCCGAGCTGCTACTTGGTCAGGAGCAAACACGTTTGCAAAATTCTACAAATTTGATACCCTGGCTGAGGAGGACCTGGAGTTCTCTCATTCGGTGCTGCAGAGTCATCCGCACTCTCCCGCCCGTTTGGGAGCTTTGGTATAATCCCCATGGTCCTGACGGAGTCCCAGCATCCACTAGGACGTCAGAGAAAATAAGAATTTACTTACCGACAATTCTATTTCTCGTAGTCCGTAGTGGATGCTGGGCGCCCATCCCAAGTGCGGATTGTCTGCAATACTTGTACATAGTTATTGTTACAAAAATCGGGTTATTATTGTTGTGAGCCATCTTTTCAGAGGCTCCGCTGTTATCATGCTGTTAACTGGGTTCAGATCACAGGTTGTACAGTGTGATTGGTGTGGCTGGTATGAGTCTTACCCGGGATTCAAAATCCTTCCTTATTGTGTACGCTCGTCCGGGCACAGTATCCTGACTGAGGCTTGGAGGAGGGTCATAGGGGGAGGAGCCAGTGCACACCACCTGATCCTAAAGCTTTTACTTTTGTGCCCTGTCTCCTGCGGAGCCGCTATTCCCCATGGTCCTGACGGAGTCCCAGCATCCACTACGGACTACGAGAAATAGAATTATCGGTAAGTAAATTCTTATTATATATATATATATATATATATATATATATATATATATATATATATATATATATATATATATTATAGTACGTAACAGTATTTACCCATTACGTGTGTATTCTACTGTGTACTCTGTCACACAATACTGGATTTAATCGCTGGTGTTGTGTACTATGTTAACAGTCACATACTAACGGATTTATTCGCAGGTATTGTACTCTGGCTTTATCGTACTAAGGCCCTCATTCCGAGTTGATCGCTAGCTGCTTTCGTTCGCAGCGCAGCGATTAGGCAAAAAAAACGGCAATTCTGCGCATGCTTATGGGGTGCAGTGTGCACGCGCGTCGTACTTTCACAAAAGCCATTGCAGTTTCACACAAGGTCGAGCAACGCTTTTCAGTCGCACTGCTGGCCGCAGAGTGATTGACAGGAAGTGGGTGTTTCTGGGAGGTAACTGCCTGTTTTCGGGGAGTGTGTGAAAAAACGCAGGCAAGCCAGATAAAAACGCAGGAGTGGCTGGGGAAACGTAGGCTTGGTTGGCCGAACGCAGGGCGTGTTTGTGACGTCAAAACAGGAACTAAATAGTCTGAAGTGATCGCAAGGTAGGAATAGGTCTCGAGCTACTCTGAAACTGCACAATCTTTTTTTTGTAGCAGCACTGCGATCCTTTCGTTCGCTCTTCTGCTAAGCTAAGATACACTCCCAGAGGGTGGCGGCTTAGCGTTTGCACTGCTGCTAAAAGCAGCTAGCGAGCGATCAACTCGGAATGAGGGCCTAAGTCACACTGTTGTTGCATTTGTGTACAATGTCTAACAAGAAGGGCAGTAAGTCTGTGGATGCTCCTGCATCATGCAGAGCATGCACCAAAGATTTACCAGAGGGGGAAGCTGCGTGTGATGGTCTGTGTACTATATGTCATACATCTCCCAGTCAGTCCGCAGCACCTGTAACCAATCAGGAGCCACCATGGGCTGCATTCACAAACCTACTGGGTACTCTGGTGGAATGCCTTACGGGACCTATGGGACCACCTGTGCCATTACAGCCACAAAATGGTCCTATGGTTATTCCACCTTAGGTGGAAAATTTGTCTAACCAGTTGCAGCAATAAAATCATTCCTTGGTCAAGCAAAAATCTACTCCAGGTCACTCTCGTGTCTCTGGGTCATTTAAGCGGGCTGCTACCTCCTCACAATCCACTAATCTCTCAGATGTTTCATCTGAAGAGGAGGGGGAGCATACTGTCCTGTCAGACACTGAATCGAGTGTTTCTGACGAGGATTCTCCATTGCAAATTGGCATCCCTGTCTTTGTGGTTTCTTTTAAGCAAATCCTACCAATCACTGATTATGAGGATTGCACTATTGTGGCTAAGAAAACTGATTTGTTTAAACGGCAGAAGGTGGTTAAAAATCTATTACCCCATTCTGACCATTTGGTGGACATCAGGCAGGAGCCCTGGTCTAATCCAGGGAAGAAATTCCCTCTGTCTGAATGGATCCTGGCTCGCTATCCTCTTCCTGCAGAGTTATGTAACAAGTGGGAAAATTAACCGCCGGTGGGTTCTCATGTCACCCGCCTAGTGGTGTCACCACTGTCAGTTCACTGAAGGAACCGACAGATAGGCGTGTGGAGGGATGCCTGAAGCCTATTTACTCCCTTACAGGTGCTGTACATAGACCCACTATAGCGGCCTATTGGGCTGAAAAAGGAATTGAAGCATGGGTTCAGGCATAAGAGGAAGAGCTGCCCGAGGATCTATCTGACAATGCCAGACAATACCTGTCTCATGTTCCCACCGCCACCTATTACATGCAGGAGATGTTCTGTGAGGCGGATGTGTTGGCAGCCAAGGCGTCGACTACGTCTGTCCTGGCTCACTGTATTCTGTGGTTGAGGTCATGGCAGGTGGACCTAGACTCCAAAAAAACCTTGGCGGTACTTCCCTTTAAGGGGGGAATTTTGTTTGGGGAAGACCTAAATAAAATTATGTCTGAATTAGCGGCTGCTAAGACTGCCTTTCTCCCAAATACTAATCCTTCTGCACAGGAGGCTATAGGTACCACTTTTCGTTCCTTTCAGCCTCAAGGGAAAGCACCCCAAAACCACTAAGCCCAACGCAAAGCAGTCCTGGGCGGCCCGTCAGACTGCTATTAAACAAGGCAAGCCTGCCGCATGACGGGGTGGGCCTCCCCCCGAGGGACCCTAGGGTGGGAGGCCAACTTCTACAGTTCACCCAGGTCTGGTTAAAGACCACTTCAGACGCATGGGTGCGGGAAATTGTCTCTCACGGGTATGCAGTCTCCTTCAAGAGACTTCCCCCCCTCGCCAGTTTTGCACCACGGTTATCCCTTCGGATCCGTTAAAGGCACAAGCTCTACAAAAGGTTGAGGGTTCCCTCCTGAATACAGAAGTGGTAGTGCCGGTTCCTTTAGCCCAGAGAGGCAGAGATTACTACTCGACCCTGTTTCTAGTTCCCAATCCCAATGGGTCTTTCCGACCAATACTCAACCTCAAATCACTGAACAAGTTTGTGAGAGTGTCCAAGTTCTGTATGGAAACACTGCGCTCAATTGTACTGGTTATGGTACCTGGAGACTATATGGTATCCCTGGATGTACAGGATGCATACATGCATATACCTATTGCCATGTCGCATCTGCAGTATCTGCGGTTTGCTATTGGCAACCTCCACTATCAGTTTCAGGCTCGAACATTTGGATTGGCTATGGCTCCTCTGATCTTTCCCAAGGTCATGGCCGTAATGACGGCTCATCTCCGTCACCAGGGAGTCATGATATGGACGACTTGCTGGTTCTGGCAAACTCCCATGATGTCCTCCTCAGTCATCTGCAACTGATGGTAAGCTTCCTACAAGCCCATGGGTGGCTCATCAGTTGGAAGAAATCCTCGCTGGTCCGAGCTCAGAGCATGGTGCACCTGGAGGCACTCCTGGACACACACAGTCAACGACTGTTTCTGTCTCCAGAAAAAGTCCTAAGACTTCAAGACAGGATAAGATGCTTCCTTTGTCACCCCAGAGTGTCGATACACTCTGCGATGCAAGTACTTGGCCTGATGGTGTCGGCATTCAACATGGTACAGCACACACAATTTAATTCTCACACTCTGCAGAGGTTAATCCTTTCCAAGTGGGATGGCCTACCTCATCAGATCAGATCTCACATGATCACTTTAACTCCGGAGGTTCGTCTGTCGCTGACCTGGTGGCTACAGGACAGCAATTGAACAGGGGCCGTCCCTTCTGGATCCCCGACTGTGTCCTGCTGACAACGGACACCAGTCTGAGGGGATGGGGTGCGGTGTTGGAGCAACACTCTTTTCAGGGTCGCTGGACCAAGCAGGAGTCGCTCCTCCCAATAAACATTCTGGTGTTCAATGCATTGACTCTCGCCCTGCTTCTGGTACAGAACAGGCCGGTTCAAGTACAGTCAGACAATGCCACTATTATGGCATACATAAACCGTCAAGGCGGCACTCGAAGCCGCATGGCTATGATGGAAGTGTCAAAAATACCTCGTTGGGCGCAGCGCCATCTGCCAGCAATATCGGCACTGTTCATTCGTGGCGTCCTAAACTGTGAAACGGACTTCCTCAGTCGTCAGGACGTGCACACTGGAGAGTGTAGTCTTTATCCAGAAGTCTTTCAACTCCTAGTGGACAAGTGTGGCCTACCACACGTAGACCTGATGGCGTCTCGACACAATCACAGGGTTCTTGTCTTCGGATCAGAACTAGAGATCCTCAAGCAGCGTTCGTGGACGCACTGGCAATTCCATGGAACTTACAGCTGCCCTTCATGTTCCCTCCAGTGTCACTCCTGCCCAGGGTCCTGCGGAAATCTACTTCCAGTCATTCTAGCATGGCCCAGACGGCATTGGTTCTCAGACCTGCAGGGTCTATCGACAGAGCGTCCTCTTCTACTTCCTCAGCGCCCAAACCTCCTCGTATAGGACCCTTGTCTTTATCCGGACCTGGCTGGCTTTGACGCGTGGCTCTTCTCTGAGGGGGGTCACCCAAACTATGTTAAAAGCCCGTAAACCGGCTTCAGCTCAGATTTATTACAGGGTCTGGAGTTCTTACTTCACCTGGTGTGCAGATAAGAATTATGATGCATACAGATTCAGAAGTTCGAGAATTCTGGCTTCTCTGCAATGAGGCCTGGACTTAGGCCTTCATCTGGCCTTCCTCAAGGTTCATATATCTGCTTTGTCGGTATAGTTTCAGAGAAAAATTGCATCTATACCTGACTTTCATACATTCACTCATGGTGTGTTATGGATTCAGCCTCCCTATGTCCCTCCTGTGGCTCCATGGGAACTGGCTGTTGTCCTGAATGCCTTGCAAGAGTCTCCATTTGAACCTCTTGAGACTGTGGACCTTAAATGGCTCACAGCCAAGGTCTTGTTTTTACTGGCTATTGCCTCTGCTAGAAGGGTGTCAGACTTAGGCGCATTGTCCTGTCGTCCACCCTTTCTAATATTTCATTGTGACCGGGCAGTTCTTAGATCTCACCCAGGTTATGTACCTAAGGTGGTGTCATTTTTTCACCTTAACCAAGAGATTGTGGTTTCGGGCTTTATCTCTTCTGATTTCTCCTCCAAAGAGCGGTCTTTGGATGTGGTACAGGTTCTCCGTATATGTGTGGAGCGGACTGCCTCTATCAGGAGGTCGGACTCCCTTTTTGTCTTGTTTGGTTTTCACCTGCGAATAAGCAAACCTTGGCCGGATGGATCAGAATGGAGATTGCACACGCTTATGCGCAGGCTGGTCTCCTAGCTCCTGCTGCTATTAATGCCCAATCTACTCAGTCTGTTGGACCTCCTTGGGCGGCTCGCCGTGGCGCGTCCGCAGAACAATTGTACAAGTCGACCACATGGTTCTCTGTGCACACGTTTATTGGGTTCTGTGGTTTTGAAACTTCCCCCTCCCAGGATGCTTCTTTGGACGCTGGGTTCTCATACCCGCTAAGGCGCGTCCCCTCCCTTGAGGAACTGCTTTAGGACATCCCCGATGTAACTCTGTGGAAACCAAGGTAACCTGCTGCAGAAAAGGAGAGTTATGGTAGACTTACCATTGTTAACTCTCTTTCTGCAAGGTGCATTGGGTTCCACAGTGTGCCCACCCTGACGCACTTAACTTCTATGGGTTTGTATGGCATTAGCCGCTGGTCCCTTCTCCTGTCATGAGAATGTAGTTCTATGTGACTAACATCTACCTTCTCTCTTACCTGATCGTGCATTGGACTGGTTAACGAAACTGATCTCACAGTGCCTGGAGGCGGGATTATAGAGGAGGCACCAATGCATCCTGGGACAGCCTAAAGCTTTAGCCTGTTGGTGCCTCTGGATCAAGATCCACTCTACACCCTGATGTTTCACTGTGGAACCCAATGTACCTCGCAGAAAGAGAGTTAACAATGGTAAGTCTACCATAACTCTCCTTTTTTCTCTTTCAAGGAGTTAAATGTGTAGAATAGCCACAGAGGTACTATAATGCAAACATTACAGGTATCCTACCATATCTATAGCATTTGCTGTATAAGGCATATAAAGTGTTTTGTATTATTTTTTATTTGTTTGTTTTGTGTTATTTCACGATTTGATTTATACTATATTTTGTCTTTTCATTCGCTACTGCAGGTTTGAGAGTTCCTGGCCTGCCCTAATGAAAGATTCCCATGGGGTAATCATTGTTTTTAATGCAGACATTCCAAGTCACCTGAAAGAAATTGAAATGTGGCACATTAACTTTATCCAACAACAGCGATTACAAGACAGCCAGTGTCTTCTGATAGCACATGTCAAGCCAGGATCAGGTGATCAGGCAGAGAGGCCACATTTATGTAAGTATGTCGTCATTCTCCCAATTCACTTCGGTGAAGGTGCAGTGTTTAATGAGATCAAGTTGGAGGCTGTGGATGGTAATATGAAAGAGTTCTCTACCTAACAATTAAAAAGTAACTTTATATTGCTTATGGAAAGCTCGTAATTATGCCATATTACTTATGTGCCTCCGTGGCCTGGTTGCAATATGGTATGTATCTGTTCAGAATTAGCAAATTACAAATGGTATCAGGCCACAAAGGTGTGGTCAAATCTGCAACCTAAAGAAAAATAGCTCAATTATCTCTTTTTTTTAAATGGTTAAAAAATTGTTGTGAAGATTAGTTTAAAAATATAAGTGTACACTCTTTTCGCTATTTCAGACAAAGGCTGGGGATGTAATGAGAGCCGAGTTTTGCATCGTGAAAAAAAGTCTGACAAACTCAGACATTATAACGTGCAACTTTTTCCTGGAACTCTGTCAATGTAATGGCGTGCATCTTTTGTACTCACAGGGCCTAATTCAGGTTGAATCGTAAATCGCCAAGGCGGAGACGGAGCGTGGCGCCTCCGAACGGTGGCGGCGGCATTATCGGGGCGACTGTGTGACGTCACACGCAGCCGCTCCTATAAAAAAAATGGCGGTGGGCCTCCTGCCGTCGCAGCCAGGCTGCGCCGGCAGGAGGCTTCCCTTATTTCATAAAAACTGCTGTAGCCTAGAGCAGTTAGGGTGACCTAAAAACTGCTGTAGCCTAGAGCAGTTAGGGTGACATAAAAACTGCTGCAGCCTAGAGCAGTTAGGGTGACATAAAAACTGCTGTAGGCTAGAGCAGTTAGGGTGACATAAAAACTGCTGTAGGCTAGAACAATTATGGTGACCTAAAAACTGCTGTAGGCCTAGTGCTGTTAGGGTGACATAAAAACTGCTGTAGCCGAAGGCATGTAGGGTGACATAGAAACTGCTGTAGCCTAGTACAGTAAGGGTGACATAAATACTACTGTAGCCAAGGGCATTTAGGGTGACATAAAAATTGCTGTAGCTGAAAGCATTTAGGGTGACCTAAAAACTGCTATAACCTAGTACAGTTAGGGTGACATAAAAACTGCTGTAGCCAGGGGCAT
The DNA here is from genome assembly GCF_028390025.1 of Pseudophryne corroboree. Taxonomy (NCBI): domain Eukaryota; kingdom Metazoa; phylum Chordata; class Amphibia; order Anura; family Myobatrachidae; genus Pseudophryne; species Pseudophryne corroboree. The sequence goes on along the minus strand of NC_086445.1, from coordinate 901,870,204 downwards.
ATAGGATGATACACAAATTGCTGTAGCCTAGTGCAGTTAGGGTGACATAAAACTGCTGTAGCCTAGTGCAGCTAGGGTGACATCAAAACTCCTGTAGCCTAGTACAGTTAGGTTGACATAAATATGCTGTAGCTTAGAGCAGTTAGGGTGATATAAAAACTGCTGTAGCCTAGAGCAGTTAGGGTGACATAAAAACTGCTGTAGCCTAGAGCAGTTAGGGTGACATAAAAACTGCTGTAGCATAGAGCAGTTAGGGTGACATAAAAACTGCTGTAGCCTAGTGCAGCTAGGGTGACATAAAAACTGCTGTAGCTGAGGGTATATAGGATGACATAAAAACTGCTGTAGCCAAGGGCAGTTAGGGTGACCTAAAAACTGCTGTAGCCTAGTGCAGTTAGGGTGACCTAAAACTGCTGTAGCATTAAGCAGTTAGGGTGACCTAAAACCTTCTGTAGCCGAGGGCATTTAAGGTGACATAAAAAGCAACAGAAATGTAGAAGACACTGTTGTTTATGTAGAAATAAAATTATTTAAAAAAAATATTCTATTGTTTTAATATATAAATATAACAACCCATATTGTTTTGCGTTTTGAAACTTATCTCAAGGGAGAAATATACTGTTTATTATTTTATTTTTATTTTTTTAATCTGTCACATACCAATTACGTTTGCAAGTATACCAAAACCGCATATTTGCTCATGTGATGTCAGACTTTTAACACTAGGTGGTAGTATAATACCAGTGTTGTTAGTTCTTTGGAATTTAAATGGCTTTAACTGACAAAGACTAATGACTAGAATGTAAGAATATACAGTACATCCATAACAACAACTTGTATATGCCAAAAGATTGATAATTGAGATTTCCCTAAGGGGATTCCAAAATATCAAGGAAAGAATCATGGATTTACATTTAAGAGGATTAATTCCCTAATTCGTTTTTTTGCCCTGGCTGCAGGGACTCCGGACAGGTAAGTAATAAAACATGGGTGCGTTATGGGCCCCCCTGGACCCAGGGCCCGATATGCACGAGCACACATTACACCCATTATAGAAATGCCAATGATTCTGTAAGACAGAGTGGACATTTTATAAGGATACTATAAGGGGGGATTAACAAAGCTTGGAGGGAGTTAATGTACCAACCCACCCATCACTCCGAACGGTCATTTTTCAAACACAGGGGCAGATATATTAACCTGGAGAAGGCATAAGGAAGTGATAAACCAGTGATATGTACAAGGTGATAACGCACCAGCCAATCGGCTCATAACTGTCAATTTACATCTTGGAGCTGATTGGCTGGTGCGTTATCATCTTGCATTTATCACCGCTTTATCACTTCTTTATGCCATCTCCAGGCTTAATACATGGTCTGTTAAATGACAAAAGCTAATTGTAACAAATGTTTTTATTACAATTGGCACGATTCAATTTGATGACAGTTGAATATCGCTGGGAATTAACTCTATTCAATAGAGCGCCATGTGACACCCAACGACAGATTTTATTCTCACACCCCCGGAGGGGACAAAAGTGCTGGCACGATGCTGATTTCTGTCCTTAGTGCGGCGGAAACAGCGTTGCGCCGGGCACTTAAGTCGGAGAATGCCGGTTCTCCCGACAAAACTCCCTGTTTAGTCCGGGAGAACGGGCATTCTCCGACTTACCGCTGCACTGTATTGAATAGCACGGCACTATTCAACAGTCATCGAATTGAAGCGAGCCCAATGAGGACCAATTCAGTGGATACCATCAGCTAGAATGCGTTGCCCTGCCTAATGCCATGACTTTCATTTTATGTGCTCCATGTTTTTTCACTCCTCTACACTTTACTGTCTTCAAACCTGACTGCATTCTTTGTGCACAGGCAGTTACATACAGAGTTATGTAGGTATATGTAGGTATATGATGAGCCACTGATGAGGTGCATTAAAAAAAAATCTTATTTTACAATTAGACATCCAAAAACATTTTTACAGATCTGTCTAGGTGTGTGTCTTCATGAAATTCTCAATATTGGCATAGGCTATAGTGAAGAAGTGGATTTTGAGGGCGCTCTTAAAAGTCTGAAAAAGAGAGGCAGGGTAAGGGGTAGTAGCATGGGAGTGACAAGTGAGCTGCAAGTCAGGGGCATAGCTAATAGGGCATTATGGTGACTATTACATGCAGTCTATGGTCAGAGATGTATGACCGGAAGGCATTGGTAAAGGACTTTAAAGGTGAGAGTGTATCACCAAGAATGGGAGTGGTTGGGTCCATGGATTGAATCTATCAGAGAGCGAAGCTGCCAGGGACGTGCAATGAGGTAAATAGCTCAGGAGGCACTGGCTAGTACCAGAGCCAGATTTACACACAATATATGAGCCAAAGGTTACATTTGGCCATTATACAAAGGTGCAGAGGTATAAACTCCCTGGAAATTTGGTGAGTTTTGATCAGAGATGTGCTGAAAAGATAGACACTGCCTCACCTGCCATAGACTTTTTACTCCAGAGTTTTGACTATAAAAATTAGTAAAATAATTCAAAGAAGATATTTCTAACATGTTCTTTGTATTTCTCTTACGTCCTAGAGGATGCTGGGGTCTACATTAGTACCATGGGGTATAGACGGGCCCACCAGGAGCCATTGGCACTTTAAGAGTGTGGGCTGGCTCCTCCCTCTATGCCCCTCCTACCAGACTCAGTTTAGAAAATGTGCCCGGAGGAGCCGGTCACAACTAGGGGAGCTCTCCAGAGTTTCTCTAGTAAAGTTTATCTTAGAGTTTATTATTTTACAGGGAGGCTGCTGGCAACAACCTCCCTTCATTGTGGGACTAAGTGGGGGGGAGTAGTGTCCGCCCTGCGGGGTCTGAGCCACTATCTCCGCTGACAGGACACTGAGCTCCTGAGGGGATAGATCGTTCCCCGCCACAGGGGATCGCTCACCCAGGCAGCATGCCGCCACCCCCTTACAGAGCTGAAGTCACCCTAGCAAGCGGGGGGCCGGTGGTATAAGGGTAGGAGCGCAGTATTAACTGCACTCCGGAGGCTCAGTGGTACATAGTGCAGCGCTGTGAGGGGCGCCCTGAGCCAGCGCCTACACCCTACACTGGTCACACAGCCTGTCGGGGTCTCCGGAGCTCAGCCAGCATAAATCCTCAGGCCAGTATAATCCTATGAAGAGCGGGAAAACAGCGCCATTAAGGGGGCGGAGCTTCTCAGAGAGGACCAAGCAGCCGGTTTAGCACCGATTCCAGCAAGGTAGCCTGAGTGGTTATCCTCTATCAAATCTATGATTTCTCAGATTTCAAATAGGGTTGCACAAAATGAATCTGCAACTCAGGCTTTACAGAACTCTATGGCAGTCTGGCCCAGTTCTGGTACATCAGGGCTCCCCGCTGTATATTCACATAAACGTGCTCTTGCTCAGATCATGCAGGATGATACCGATTCTGATACTGCAGACGTTGACGGGGATGTGTTGCGGGGGGCTGCATCTCTTGGAAAAGGGGTGCAGTTGAATATTGCTGATACAACATCCGAGCAGGTTGAGGAGGCTTACTTCACTGAGAATAAGAGAGCCTCGCTAACCTTCCCTGCGTCAAAGGAATTAAATGCTATATTTGAAAAGGCTTGGGAAAACCCGGATAAAAAATTCCAGATACCGAAAAGGGTTCTGGTAGCGTTTCCTTTCCCGGTAGAGGATAGTAAAAAATGGGAAAGCCTGCCTATTGTTGACGTGTCAGTATCCAGACTCTCAAAGGTGGTTTTACCTGCTCCAGGATCTACCGCCGTGAAAGAGCCGGTTGATCGTAAAATTGATAATACGCTCAAATCCATGTACACGGCTTCTGCGGCATTCCTACGTCCCACTATTGCCAGTGCTTGGATTGCCATAGCTATAGTAAAGTGGTCAAGCACGTTACTTTTGGACTTGGATACGATGGAGAAATGTGATGTTGAAATGTTTTTACGTAACATTCAGGATTTGGCAGGATTTCTGGTAGAATCCATGAAAGACCTGGGTTCCATGGCTGCGGGGATTTCCTCCATGTCAGTATCAGCTCGTCGAGGACTGTGGTTGCGCCAGTGGTCTGCCGACGCGGAATCCAGGAGAAGTGTGGAGGCCCTACCCTACACAGGTCAGGTTCTCTTTGGGGAAGCGTTAGATGCGTGGCTCTCCACGGCTACGGCTGGTAAGTCACCCTTTCTTCCCTCAGCTACACCTGCTCCGAAGAAACCCTTTTCTTCAGTTACATCACAGCCCTTTCGGTCTAACAAGCCCAGAAAGGCCAAGCCATCCGACACCTTCTTTCGGGGAAGTCGGCCCAAGTTCAAGAAACCTGCTGCTGCAGGTTCCCAGAAACAGAAACCTGCTTCAGGTACACCAAAGTCCTCCGCATGACGGTGGACTGCACACCTCGGAGGTGGGGCTGGTGGAAGCGAGACTCAGGCATTTCAGTCACGTCTGGGTGTCGTCCGTCCTGGACCCCTGGGTGCGAGATATTGTGTCCCAGGGGTACAGGCTGGAATTTCAAGATCTCCCTCCTCACCGATTTCTCAAATCAGGCTTGCCTGCTCTGCTGGCAGACAGGACTGTCCTGCAAGAAGCCGTCCAGAAGTTGGTGGAGGCACAAGTTATTGTACCAGTGCCTCCTCATATGCAAAACAAAGGTTACTATTCGAACCTTTTTGTGGTACCGAAACCGGATGGTTCTGTCAGGCCCATTCTGAACTTAAAATCACTAAACCCCTTTCTGAGGGAGTTCAAGTTCAAAATGGAGTCTCTACGGGCAGTGATATCAGGTCTGGAGGAGGGGGAATTCCTAGTATCCCTGAATATCAAGGATGCATACCTCCACATTCCGATTTGGCTTCCGCATCAAGCTTATCTTCGATTCGCATTGTTGGATTGTCACTTTCAGTTCCAGGCACTCCCATTCGGGCTCTCCACAGCACCAAGGGTATTCACCACGGTGATGGCGGAAATGTTGATTCTCCTCTGCAGACAGGGGGTGAACATAATTCCGTACCTGGACGATCTGCGGATGAAGGCATCGTCCAAGGAGAAGCTGTTACGGTCCATAACACTCTCACGACCCAGCTTCTCAGGGAACATGGTTTGATCCTGAATCTTCCAAAATCACAATTGGAACCAACCAGGAGGTTGTCCTTTCTGGGAATGATCCTCGACACGGAGGTGCAGAGGGTGTTTCTCCCAGAGGAAAAAGCGTTGGTGATTCAAACGATGGTCCGGGATGTCCTGAAGCCAGCTCGGGTTGCAGTTTATCAGTGCATTCGCCTTCTGGGGAAGATGGTGGCCTCTTACGAGGCTCTGCAGTACGGGAGGTTTCACGCTCGGTCTTTCCAATTGGATCTCCTGGACAAGTGGTCGGGATCCCATCTACACATGCACCAGAGAATACGTCTGTCGCCAAAGGCCAGGATTTCGCTCCTCTGGTGGCTGCAATTACCTCACCTTCTGGAGGGCCGCAGATTTTGGATTCAGGACTGGATCCATCTAACCAAGGATGCAAGTCTCCGGGGCTGGGGCGCAGTCAATCAATGGGAAACCTTCCAAGGAAGATGGTCAAGTCTGGAAGCTGGCCTGCTGATAAACATTCTGGAACTAAAAGCCGTCTACAATGGTCTTCTCCAAGCGGCCCATCTTCTGAGAAATCGGGCCATTCAAGTGCAGTCGGACAATGTGACAATGGTGGCTTACATAAACCGACAGGGCGGAACGAAGAACAGAGCTGCAATGGCAGAGGTAACAAGAATCATCCTCTGGGCAGAAAAGCACGCGTTGGCGCTGTCAGCAATCTTCATTCCAGGAGTAGACAACTGGGAAGCGGACTTCCTCAGCAGACATGATCTCCATTCAGGGGAGTGGGGTCTCCATCTGGAGATGTTCAAGGAGGTAACAGATCTTTGGGGTATACCCCAGATCGACATGATGGCCTCTCGTCTCAACAAGAAGCTTCGGCTGTATTGTTCCAGGTCGAGGGACCTGCAAGCAGTGGTGGTGGATGCCCTAGCGACTCCTTTGGTGTTCCAGTCAGTGTACGTGTTTCCTCCACTTCCACTCATCCCAAGAGTTCTAAAGCTCATAAGGAGAACAGACTGGCCAAGAAGGGCTTGGTACGCGGATCTTCTGGATCTACTGCAAGAAGAGCCGAGGCCTCTTCCTCTTCGGGAGGACCTGCTGCAGCAGGGGCCGTTCGTCTATCAAGACTTACCGCGGCTACGTTTGACGGCATGGCAGTTGAACGCCTGATACTAGCTCAGAAGGGCATTCCGAACAAGGTTATTCCTACCCTGATACAGGCTAGGAAAGGAGTAACGTCTAAACATTACCATTGAATTTGGAAAAATATGTATCTTGGTGTGAGTCCAAGAAATTTCCTGCGGTGGAGTTTCAACTGGGACGGTTTCTCCTCTTCCTACAAGCTGGTGTGGATATGAGTCTGAGGTTGGGATCTGTGAAGGTCCAGATTTCGGCCCTATCCATTTTCTTCCAAAAACAATTGGGTGCCTTCCCTGAGGTTCAGACCTTTTTGAAGGGAGTTCTGCACATCCAACCTCCCTTTGTACCGCCTACGGCGCCTTGGGACCTTAACGTGGTGTTGCAGTTACTCCAGTCGAACTGGTTTGAGCTTCTACAGTAGGTTGAGGTCAAATTTCTTACGTGGAAGGCTGTCACGTTGTTGGTGACGTGTGTCGGAGTTGGGGGCTTTGTCCTGTAAAATCCCATACTTGATCTTCCACGAAGATAGAGCTGAGCTCCGGACACGTCAGCAGTTTCTTCCGAAGGTTGTGTCGGCATTTCATTGTGGTGCCAGTGGCTACTGACTCCTCAATTTCATCAAAGTCCTTGAATGTTGTAAGGACTCTGAAAATATACATGAAGAGGACTGCTCGTCACAGGAAATCGGACTCTGTTTGTCCTGTATGATTCCAAGAAAATTGGGGGTCCTGCTTCTAAGCAGACGATCTCTCGCTGGATTAGGTTCACTATCCAGCATGTGTATTCTATGGCAGGCTTGCCGTGTCCTACGTCTGACAAGGCCCACTCTACTCGTAAGGGGTGGTCTTCCTGGGCGGCTGTCCGGGGTGTCTCGGCATTCCAACTTTGCCGAGCTGCAACTTGGTCTGGGTCGAACACGTTTGCAAAGTTCTACAAATTCGATACTTTGGCCTCTGATGATCTGAAGTTCAGTCAATCAGTTCTGCAGGAACCTTTGCGCTCTCCCTCCTGTTCTGGGAGCTTTGGTACAACCCCATGGTACTAAGGTGGACCCCAGCATCCTCTAGGACACCAGAAAATAGGATTTTGGTTACCTACCGGTAAATCCTTTTCTCGTACTCCGTAGAGGATGCTGGGCTCCCACCCAGCGCTTCGTTTTCCTGCAATTGTTATCTGGTTCAGTACAACTTTGTTTTTAGTTAAGTACTGCATTGTTACTTGGTAAGTAATATTTTCAGCAGTTGCTGAGTTTTCAAGCTATGTTAGCTTGATGTGCCTTGTATGTGTGAGCCATTATGAATCTCGCCACTATCTGTGTTAAATCCTCTCGAAGATGTCCGTCTCCTCGGGCAAAGTTTCTAGACTGAGGCTGGTAGGAGGGGCATAGAGGGAGGTGCAAGCCCACACTCTCAAACTCTTAAACTGCCAGTGGCTCCTGGTGGACCCGTCTATACCCCATGGTACTAATGTGGACCCCAGCATCCTCTAAGGGCTATGAGAAAAGGATTTACCGGTAGGTAACCAAAATCCTATTTTTTCATATACTTTATACAGTCAAAACTCTGGCGCAAGCGTTAGTATGACAGGAAAGGCTCTGCCTCACCCCACCGCACGTCACTGCAAGCTGTATACTGTAGTTTGTGAGACTGAGCCTTGGGAATGGTTGATGACTGTGCTGCGAAGGGGGAGTACAGAAAAGAGATGGGTTTTATGGACTTCAAAGCGGAGAAGGATTCTGAGAAATAACTTCATCTTTAGCTAGGGGAGAGTAGGAATTCTACATTGATGACCATGAGGAATATGGGTGAGGCAGATATGTCCATAATGGAGCAGGAAATGTATTTGACATATCTACCTGTGATTTCATCTTTTGCTTTCAATCCTGATATTTTTTTTTACAGTTAAACAAAGGTTCTTTGTTTTTCATTGCAGCTTCAGCGCTAGCCAAATTAACACTTGTATATTCCAATCTCGAAGAGGACCCAGAGGATGTAAGAAAGGAATTTGTAAAATATCTACAAGGTGTCGTCAGCTCATTATCAGAGAGCAGAGACCGGGAAGAGATGTCTATAATCACATAACATTGCACTGACGCCAGAGGCGCACGTCTGTTAATGACGAGTTTCAGTAGTAAAGCCCAGGCTTTGCTTAGCACATATTTATAGCAAAGGATTTCTCATTATATTAAAAGTCTATGTTTGTATAATAAATTTAAACTGTTTCCACAATGGTATACGTCAAACATATTTAGTGTACCAGAAACACTACTGTACAAAACCTTTACTTCTTCTGCTGTGTACAGCAGGGTCCAGCTAAGATACATTAGTAAATAAAAGTAAACATTATGTGTAATATGGTGAGATACTTTGTGTGCAATACCATGATAAATAATTTGTCTGCATTACCTGTTGTAACATACCCGGAAATCCTGCATATTCTATAAACCTATATCTTCGATATGCTATATTGTGTCCACCACAGTTAGGGCCAATGCCCAACATATAAACCATGTTTCTAATAAGTCCCTTTCCTTCATGACAACACCATGATACCAGCTTATATAGGTCCATTCCACTATAAAGTTGCATTAAAGCCACATTTTTAGCTCTGTGTCACTAACACTACTATACAGCTACATGCCACCAATCCAGTCCCATTCCTAGCTGATCTAGAACCCCGCTCTGGGTTACTGGGCTACTACTCTGTTCAGATGTCAACTCCAGCAGTACAATAGATGCAGCTTACTCATTGCTTACAGTACTGACTTCTTTTTCTATACAGGTCACTATAAACCAGTATAACCATAGCACTGAAATACCCAATAGCTTAATAACCTCATAGCTGTTGTCAGTATTATGAGTTATAGATCACTTTCAGCTTTAACTGTATTATCCTATTAGTCACTGGCTCTATTCTAGCCCCGATAAGCATAATTTCTTTTGCTGTATATCATGACAGTAAGAAATTGTGTAGTGTGTAGACAGCCTAATTGCCTTTAGAATGGAGACTAAAGACCCGTATTCACAGGCAGATCTGGGGAGAGATGTGTGCTGAGCGAACTGCTCCGCACACATCTCTCCCCCCGCTCAGCACAGCGAAATGTGTGCTGAGCGTGCAGGGGGGGACGCTCATTTCACCCAGCGGGTGAAATGAGCGACCTGTTAGATTGAGCCTGTGTGTGGTACACACTGAGCGATTATGCTTAAAATCTAAGCAATCTAGTCAGATTGCTTAGATTATCGCTCCGTGAGTACCCCCCTTAACATCTCCGCCATTGTTAAAAACACTGATGAACAAAGGCCATGGCTTATTTTTTAAGTCACAAAGTTGTTTATCATTTACCATGAGGTTAGTGTAACAAACTGTGGGGGAGATGTATGAAGTAGTGAAAAGATTGTAAAAGTGGCCCATGGCAACCACTCTGCTTTGAAGCAACATTCTATAAAATTATATTTAGTAGCTGATTGGTTGCCATGGGCAACTTCTCCACTGGCTCACTTCACTCTTCTCACTGTTTCATACATCTACCCCTAGGTCGAGATGGTTTCTCTGAGTCTTGTAAGCTGTACAATACAGTACTGCCCTCTCTTTCCTCATGCACTGTATTTGTTGACTGTAAAGGTGTGTACACACGGTGAGATTCGGACTAAACCCCGATTCTCACTATGCGATAGGGACTAGGTTGGTATTGCAAGCATAGATGACTGTGCTTGCGATACTGACTATGTACAGCAGGGATGGGGAACCTTCGGCCCTCCAGCTGTTGTTGAACTACACATACCAGCATGCCTTGCTACAGTTTTGCTATTTGGCCATGCTAAAACTGGTGCAGGGCATGCTGGGATGTGTAGTTCAACAGCAGCTGGAGGGCCGAAGGTTCCCCATCCCTGATGTACAGTTTTGGCTAAGTGTCAATCTTGACCATCTTTACTACAAGGTAGTCAAAATTGACTTGCCTGCACAGTCTATCTAGGCTTGCAATAGCAACCTCGCGGGACCACGCATCGAGATCGCAAGGTGACTTTCACCTTACGATCTGCATTAACTTTCCTTACAATTTTGACTATATAGTCAAAATTGTAAGAAAAAATCTTACCGTGTGTACACACCTTAAGATGCAAGATCATGCAAAATCTGCAGCTACGTTTCTAAATTAACTTAATGTCCTTTAATTAGTGTATGTATTTATTTTGACATGTCGTAATAAAGGATTGCATCTTACTGAAAAATCAAAGTATTCTTTCTAACAATTGTAAATATAGTATATAGATACATGTATATGTGTGTGTGTGTGTATATATATATATATATATATATATATATATATATATATATATATATATATAATGTGTGTGAATGTGTATGTGTATTTACGTCTCATCTGGTGTTTTAATCATTGGAGTGCCGCACCGCCTGTTCTATCTATATATATATATATATATATATATATATATATATATATATATATATGTGGATGTATGTATGTGTGTATATATATATATATATATATATATATATATATAATATTTCTCTTACGTCCTAGAGGATGCTGGGGACTCCAAAAGGACCATGGGGTATAGACAGGATCCGCAGGAGACATGGGCACACTATAAGACTTTGAATGGGTGTGAACTGGCTCCTCCCTCTATGCCCCTACTCCAGACCTCAGTTAGATTCTGTGCCCAGAGACACTGGACACACACTAGGGAGCTCTCCTGAGTTTCTCTGAAAAGACTTGTTAGGTTTTTTATTTTCAGGGAGACCTGGCTACAGGCTCTCTGTATCGTGGGACTGAGGGGAGAGAAGTCAGACCTACTTAGTTCAAAGGCTCTGCTTCTTAGGCTGCTGAACACCATTAGCTCCAGAGGGTTCCATCACTTGGTGCGCCTAGCTGCTTGTTCCCGGAGCCGTGCCATCAACCCCCTCACAGAAGCCAGAAGAAAGAAACCGGGTGAGTATACAGAAGTACAGAGGACTAAATTATAACCCCCGCCAGTATAAATATTGAGATTTTGAGTGGGACTACAGCGCGCCAGTGAGGGGGCGTGGCTTAGCCTCACAGCTTACCAGCGCCATTTTCTCTTCACAGGCGGTAGAGAACGCTGGCCCAGACCTCCACTCGCCTGGTAAAGTAACAGGGAGCAAAACGGGGGGGGCACAGAAAATTGGTGCTATTAACCCTTTTTATGAACAGCGCTGTCATCTGAGATCTGTTTTCAGTACTGAAAGAGGCGCTGGGGTGTGAGCTGGTATACTCCCTCTGTTTCTCTAACAGGCTTCCCTGTGGGTCTGTCCCCTATAGCCAGTGTGTTTGTGCGTGTCGGTACGTGTGTGTCGACATGTCTGAGGCTGAGTGCTCCTCCCCGGAGGAAGTTGCTGGGGGCGCAGATAAGGAGTTGGGAGTGACTCTGTCGGCACCGCCGACTGCTGATTGGGTGAATGTGTTGAGTACATTGAATGCAAATGTGTCATTTTTAACTAAAAGGCTGGATAAATCTGATTCTCAGACTCAAACGTGGAGAAAATCCATGGAGGACGCTTTCTCGCAGGTGCAGGCTCCCTCAGGGTCACAAAAGTGTTCTTTTACCCAGATGGCGGATTCAGATACCGACACGGACTCTGATTCCAGTGTCGACTATAGTGAGGCCAGTTTACATCCAAAATTGGCTAAGAGTATTCAGTACATGATTGTGGCAATTAAAGATGTTTTACATATTTCTGAAGTGCCCGCTGTTCCAGATATGAGGGTTTGTTTGTATAAGGGAAAGAAGCCTGAGGTGACGTTTCCCCCCTCTCATGAACTGAACGCTCTTTGTGAAAAAGCTTGGGAATCTCCTAAAAAAAGGTGGCAGATTCCCAAGAGAATTCTAATGGCTTATCCTTTCCCCTCTGACGATAGGGAAAAGTGGGAGTCATCTCCCAATGTATACAAGGCTCTATCACGGCTGTCCAAGAAGGTGGCGCTTCCGTCTCCCGACACTGCTGCCCTGAAGGACCCTGCGGATTGTAAGCAGGAAACGACCTTAAAGTCCATTTATGTCACTATGGGTGCACTGATCAGACCTGCCGTGGCGTCGGCATGGGTGAGTAGTGCTATTGGTAAGTGGGCTGATAATTTGGCATCTGACATGGATACCCTAGATAGGGATAACATTCTTTTGACTCTCGGTTATATCAGGGACACTGCAGCTTACCTAAAGGATGCGGCGAGAGATATTGGCCTCTTGGGCTCAAGGGCCAATGCCATGGCAGTCTCAGCCAGGAGAGCGCTGTAGATTCATCAATGGAATGCTGATGGCGACTCTAAGAAAGCTATGGAAGCTCTCCCGTATAAAGGTAGTGTCTTGTTTGGTGACGGCCTCGCTGACCTGGTGTCTACGGCTACAGCGGGTAAGTCATCCTTTCTTCCTTATGTTCCAGCACAACAGAAAAAGGCACCCCATTATCAGATGCAGTCCTTTCGGCCTAATAAATACAAAAAAGGACGAGGGTCCTCCTTCCTTGCCTCTGTGTCAGGCTCCCAGGACCAGAAGTCCTCCCCGGCTTCTGCCAAGTCCACCGCATGACGCTGGGGCTCCCCTATGTGAGTCCGTACCGGTGGGGGCGCGTCTCCAACTCTTCAGTCAGGTCTGGTTTCACTCGAGCCTGGATCCTTGGGTGTTAGACATAGTGTCCCAAGGGTACAGACTGGAGTTTCAGGAGGTGCCCCCCACCGATTTTTCAAATCAGCCTCGCCAGTTTCTATAGTAGTGAGTGCTGCGATACAAAAGCTGTGTCAACAGCGTGTCATTGTCACGGTACCCCCGTCTCAACGGGGAGAAGGGTTTTATTCGAGCCTCTTTGTTGTTCCAAAGCCGGACGGCTCAGTCAGACCGATCCTGAACCTAAAATCCCTCAATCTGTATTTGGAAACTTTCAAGTTCAAGATGGAATCTCTTCGAGCAGTGATCTCCAGTCTGTAAGTGGGGGATTTTATGGCATCAGTCGACATAAAAGATGCCTACTTGCATGTCCCAATTTATTCTCCACATCAAGTTTTCCTGAGGTTTGCAGTGCAGGATTGTCATTATCAATTTCAGACATTGCCGTTTGGTCTTTCCACGGCCCCGAGGGTCTTCACCAAAGTAATGGCGGAAATGATGGTGCTCCTACGAAAGCAGGGCGTCACAATTATCCCGTACTTGGACGATCTCCTAATAAAGGCGAGATCAAAGGAACAGTTGCTAAGAAACGTGGCACTCTCCCTGACGATTCTGCAACAACATGGTTAGATTCTAAATTTGCCAAAATCACAGTTGATTCCGACAACTCGGCTGTCTTTCCTGGGCATGATTCTGGACACGGAACTGCAGAGAATATTTCTCCCAGCGAAAAAAGCTCTGGAAATCCAGACCCTGGTCAAGGAGATTCTGAAACCGGCAAGGGTGTCGATTCATCAATGCACTCGGGTGCTGGGCAAGATGATGGCAGCTTACGAAGCCATTCTGTTTGGCAGGTTTCATGCCCGGGTATTTCAGTGGGACCTGTTGGACAAGTGATCCGGGTCTCACCTGCACATGCACCGGAAAATAAGTCTATCTTCCAGGACCAGAATATCTCTCCTGTGGTGGCTTCAAAGTTCTCACCTCCTAGAGGGACGCAGGTTCGGGATCCAGGATTGGGTCCTACTGACCACGGATGCAAGTCTCCAAGGCTGGGGAGCAGTCACACAAGGAAGAAATTTCCAGGGAAAATGGTCAAGCCAGGAAGCTTGTCTGCACATAAACGTTCTGGAATTGAGAGCCATTTACAATGGTCTTCTGCAAGCGGAACACTTACTTCGAGGTCTACCTGTCCTGATTCAGTCGGACAACGTAACAGCCGTGGCGTACATAAACCGTCATGGCGGAACAAAGAGCAGAGCGGTGATGGCGGAGGCCACAAAAGTTCTCCGCTGGGACGGAAAAGCACGTGAGCGCTCTGTCGGCTGTCTTCCTTCTGGGCGTGGACAACTGGGAAGCAGACTTCCTCAGCAGACACGATCTCCATCCAGGAGAGTGGGATCTTCATCAAGAGGTTTTTGCAGAAGTGACAAGTCGTTGGGGAATTCCTCAAATAGACATGATGGCGTCTTGCCTCAACAAGAAGCTTCCAAGATATTGCTCCAGGTCAAGGGACCCTCAAGCCAGTGCAGTGGACGCCCTGATAACTCCGTGGGTGTTTCGATAGGTATATGTGTGTTCCCTCCACTTCCACTCATTCCAAAAGTGTTGAGGATCAGAAGAAGAACAAGGGTTCAGGTGGTACTCATCGTTCCGGATTGGCCACGGAGGGCCTGGTATCCAGATCTTCTGGAATTGATCATAGAAGATCCCTGGCCTCTCCCTCTCAGAGAGGATCTGGTACTGCAGGGGCCATGCGTCTTCCAGGACTTACCGCGGCTGCGTTTGACGGCGTGGAGGTTGAATGCAAAAGTCTAGCTCGAAAGGGTATTCCCGGGGAAGTCATCCCGACTCTTCTTAAGGCTAGAAAGGAGGTCACGGCGAAGCATTATCACCGTATTTGGAGAAAGTATGTGTCTTGGTGGGAAACCAAGAAAGCTCCTACGGAGGAGTTTAAGCTGGGTCGTTTCCTCTATTTTTTGAAGGCAGGCGTGGATGCAGGCCTGAAATGAGGTTCCATTAAAGTGCAGATTTCGGCTTTATCTATTTTCTTTCAAAAAGAATTGGCCGCTCTTCCGTAGGTTCAGACTTTCGTGAAGGGAGTGCTACATATCCATCCTCCGTTTGTGCCACCCGTGGCACCGTGGGATCTTGACGTGGTGTTACAATTTCTTATGTCTCACTGGTTTGAACCTTTGCGAAAGGTTGATTTGAAATTTCTCACTTGGAAACTGGTCATGTTTTTGGCCTTGGCGTCCGCCAGACGGGTATCGGAATTGGCGGCTTTGTCTCACAAGAGCCCCTATTTGATTTTCCATGTGGATAGAGCGGAATTGAGGACTCGTCAACAATTTCTGCCGAAGGTGGTTTCTTCGTTTCACATAAATCAACCTATTGTGGTGCCTGTGGCTACGGATACCGTGGTGGTGCCAAATTCTCTCGATGCCGTAAGAGCTTTAAAAATTTATGTCACCAGAATGGCTCGTATTAGGAAAACAGAGGCTCTGTTTGTCCTGTATGCTTCCAACAAGATTGGAAATCCTGCTTCCAAGCAGACTATTGCACGCTGGATTTGTAATACGATTCAGCATGCTCATTTTACGGCTGGATTGCCGTTGCCAAAGTCGGTGAAGGCCCATTCTATCAGGAAGGTGGGCTCATCTTGGGCGGCTCTCCAACTTTGCCGAGCAGCTACGTGGTCGGGTTCAAACACTTTTGCTAAGTTCTACAAGTTACCCTGGCTGAGGAGGACCTCATGTTTGCTCAATCGGTGCTGCAGAGTCGTCCGCACTCTCCCGCCCGGTCTGGAGCTTTGGTATTTGGTCCTTTTGGAGTCCCCAGCATCCTCTAGGACGTAAGAGAAAGTAGGATTTTAATACCTACCGGTAAATCATTTTCTCCTAGTCCGTAGAGGGTGCTGGGCGCCCGTCCCAGTGCTGACTGTTACTTGCAGTTGTATTGATGGTTATTGGTTTCTGTTACACGAAGGTTGTGTATCGGTTATATTCAGCTTGTTGCTGTTTTTAGTTCATACTGTTAACTGGTATTGCTTGTAAACCATGTTCTACGGTGTGTTGTGGTGTGAGCTGGTGTGTTCTCACCCTTGGTTAACATAAATCCTTTTCCTCTAAATGTCTGTCTCCCTGGGCACAGTTCCTATAACTGAGGTCTGGAGGAGGGGCATAGAGGGAGGAGCCAGTTCACACCCATTCAAAGTCTTATAGTGTGCCCATGTCTCCTGCGGATCCCGTTCATACCCCACGGTCCTTTTGGAGCCCCCAGCGTCCTCTACGGACTAGGAGAAAAGGATTTACCGGTACGTATTAAAATCCTATTATATATATATATATATATATATATATATATATATATATATATATATTCCCAAATAACCGGCACTCCGTCTCTGCATTAAACTGCCCCGGTATATATATAAGTGGTCGAAGTGGAAATTTTAAAGTGGGGGTATGCAAAAGTTGGCGCGCGTGCTCCAGAAAAAGGGGTGTGGTCACCCAAAAAGGGGCGTGCCCCGTGTAGTAGAACCTCTTATACTATCTAGTACTGGTGCCCCTTTCACTTTATAGCACACGGTACAAGCCGAAATTCACATTGTAGCACACTGAATGAGCCGAAATTCACCTTGTAGCACACTGAATGAGCCGAAATTCGCCTTGTAGCACACTGAACGAGCCGAAATTCACATTATAGCACACTGAATGAGCCGAAATTCACATTGTAGTACACTGAATGAGCCGAAATTCACATTGTAGTACACTGAAGGAGCCGAAATTCAAATTGTAGCATACTGAATGAGCCGAAATTCACCTTGTAGCACACTGAATGAGCTGAAATTCACCTTGTAGCACACTGAATGAGCTGAAATTGTGACCGCAGGGACAGCCAGAGTGACGACAGCGAGAGTGATGACAGGGAGAGAGACAGGGACGACAGGGAGAGAGAGAGAGTGACGACAGGGGGAGTGACGACAGTGATGACGGAGAGTGACGACAGGGATGACAGAGAGAGAGAGTGACGACAGCGAGAGACAGTGATGACAGCGAGAGAGACGGAGAGAGAGACAGGGACGACGGAGAGAGAGACGACGGAGAGAGAGAGTGACGACAGGGAGAGACAGTGACGACAGGGAGAGTGACAACAAGGAGAGTGACAACAGTGACAGCAGGGAGAGAGGTGACAGCAGGGGAACATTACCTAATTTGTTGCTGGCAGCAGAGAGCGGTGGGCTGCTGGCGACATCCGGCGGTTAGTGGCTGGCGCCAGGCGGCTGGTGGCTGGCGGCGGCCGGCTGGTGAGCGGGAGCAGCGGCGGGCGGCTGTCGGCGGCTGTGAGTTAATACAGCGCTCTACACAGCCGCCGGCCGCCACGCAGGGACGGGGAGCAATGGGGGAGAAGAGCGGGAGGTGACCAAGAACCATCTCTGCAGCAATCCGCCAATCAGGCCTGTATGGTAGAGTGGTCAGACGGAAGCCACTCCTTAGTAAAAAGCACATAGCAGCCCGCCTGGAGTTTGCTAAAATGCACCTGAAGGACTCTCAGACCATGAGAAACAAAACTCTCTGGTCTGATGAGACAAAGATTGAACTCTTTGGCGTAAATGGCAGGCGTCATGTTTGGAGTAAACCAGGCACCGCTCATCACTAGGCCAATACCATCCCTACAGTGAAGCATGGTGGTGGCAGCATCATGCTGTTGGGATGTTTGTCAGCGGCAGGAACTGGGAGACTAGTCAGGATAGAGGGAAAGATGAATGCAACAATGTACAGAGACATCCTGGATGAAAACCTACTCCAGAACACTCTTGACCTCAAACTGGGGCGACGGTTCATCTTTAAGCACACAACCATGATATCAAAGGAGTGGCTTCAGGACAACTCTGTGAATGTCCTTGAGTGACACAGCCAGAGCCCAGACTTGATCTGATTGAACATCTCTGGAGAGATCTGAAAATGGCTGTGCACCAACGCTTCCCATCCAACCTGATGGAGCTTGAGAGATGCTGCAAAGAGGAATGGGTGAAACTGCGCAAAGATACAGTAGGTGTGCCAAGCTTGTGGCATCATGTTCAAAAAGAACTGAGGCTGTAATTGCTGCCAAAGGTGCATCAACCAAGTATATTTAGCAAAGGCTGTGAATACTTATGTACATGTGATTTCTTAGTTTTTTATTTTTAATAAATCTGCAAAAATCTAAAAAAATATTTTATCACATTGTCATTATGGGGTATTGTGTGTAGAATTTTGAGGTAAAAAATGAATTTATTCCAGTTTGGAATAAGGCTGTAACATAACAAAATGTGGAAAAAGTGAAGCGCTGTGAATACTCTCCGGATGCACTGTACATGCATGCTAGTAAAGGGACCTGGGTTACCTCAGTCTCATCTGACCAATGCTCTGACTGGTGCTTGTCCTGACCTCTTCTCCGGCCAGAATCCATCCTACTCCATCCTGCAAGGAAGTTGCCTAATGGTATTCAAACATCTTCCTGGGGAAATGGAAGGAGAAGCAGCATCTTTCAGTTAGTGTCCTTTGAGCCTAGGACGATATATTACTGCCGCTACATTGATGATTGGCTATTAACATAGAATGGACATTGATGATTTGCCTTTTAGTGTTCACTCTAGGCTGTTTTGGCATTTTTAAAGGGCAAAATGCACCCTGCCTCTTTAGCTGTGTCTTGCTAAAACAGCCTGCCGATGCGTGAATACATTCTGCGCACACGCGCACGGCATCTATTCACATTAAAGTGAGAGCTTGGGGGAAGCCCAGCACTGTGTAAGCACTGGGCACGCCCCCATTAATGAAACTGTGCAGCTGGGGCCGGTGACATAGAGGGGCCGCACAGCTCCCAACGGTGACAGGTTCACTGGCTGGGCGCGCCCGTGCACATGCTGCCCCCGCAACCCTGCGCCCTGTCCTGGCTATATCTTAGAAGGAACACTACTGTTAACATAGGATGGAACGATAGATGAGAGCCAACACTGTAGATGAATTAAATAGTAATAGTTGGAATTTAAGATTCATGTACAAGTGTGATGATAGGCGTATTGAGTGTCTTGATCTTGGTTTGGAAGTGGACCACAATATAATCATCAAATCTGTTTCAACAATGTAGATGCTACAGTGCATCCAATATGATAGCTGTCACCTTTCAAGAAGGGTGAACAATTCAGGTTACACAGGAACTGTAGCACTGAATCGGATTATATCCAACTATCTAGTTTGCTAAGAAATAGTATTCTAGAGGGATTGTATACTGAAATCCTGATAGAAAATGCATATCAGAAAGCTCTGACTGTTGAAAGGAAATATAAACACCATGTCAGATTAGTTCCAACCGGTTGGGACAGTCTAAATTGGGTTGTACCCCTGTATCCATACCTTGTTTGTTATTTGTTACTTTGTAATGAAATGTACAGTAGGTGAATTTGTTAACAATCAGTTGGTTATCCTGTCAAACTAATTCCTTCCACTATTTCCTTCGATCACAAGAACAAAATACACACACAATACAACTCCCTGCCATCATAGGCAGATTAAGGTGGAGGTGCGGAAGGATACTGTACCCCATGCCCTCCATCTGTCAGGGACCCCCCCCCAGCCGGATACACGCTGGCAGCACTAGCTCTCCCTTTTGTGCAGCAGCAGAAACAGGCAGCTAGAATGTGAGGAGAACAGTATACAGTGCAGACAGAGAATCAGGATTGTCAGATTTCATGAGCTACCAACGGAGCTTCCCAACCAGAGGAGAGATGAAGGGGGGAGCTGCAAGTGACCCAGGGATTCCAACTTCTCGTCCACGCCTGGGTGTCTGGGCCTGTGTAACCTGTTATCTAACAAGTGCATTTGAGTCTAGAGAGAGAGACAGAGTCCTCCTGAGTCCTGTACCAGTATGTAAGTAGTGCAGAGGCTGCTGCTATTCTTGCATTTTTGTAAGATAACTTATAGGCTCTATATTTCTGTATGTATTTTAAGGTTAAGTTGTATTTGTTCTACTACAAGAAAACTTTATAAGATAGTTGTCTTTCCATTAGGTGGAGCTATAAACAGGCATTATTAAACTATTAGTTTAAATCTAATATGCACCATTGGTTTAAATGTAATATACACAATCCATACCACCCAACATGACCCATTCCAGGAGGGACAAAATTCTACCTGGACTACCTTCTTAATATATAATTGAAATCACCTGTGTTGAAATACCTTTCTTATCAATTAAATAGTTCAACACAGATAATGCCAATCATATATTATGGGGGAAGTGCAGATAGAGAGCATTGTATCATGGGTCATGTTCAGAGGTATGCATAATGTAATATACATTAATGTTTTGACAGTAATTCATCCATTTGGGTTAGTTCTAACAGGAGAAGTGGTGAGGAGATCTATTATCCATTTCATAAACCTAATACATGCCAATTAGATTTTTTTTTACAGTAGCAATTGCATGCTAACCAGTGTTTGAGGAAGGAAAGTTTGCAGGGACATTATAGTATGAAATAAAAACAATGATTGGACATGGAATGTGTCAATTATGCAAAGTATAAGTAGGCTAAAATAGGGGGTTGGGATTATTCAAATTAGTCTTTATAGTATAAGGGCACATATACCTTGTCCTGCAAGAAAGATAATCCCAGTAGTTATTTGCAGTGGCACCGACGAGTAATTTACAGCACACAGTACTCTGCCAATGTCCTCCCCTGGTGTTTTGTCAGTCTATGCCAGTGGTTCTCAAACTCGGTCCTCAGGACTCCAAACAGTTCATGTTTTACAGGTCGCCTAGCAGGTGCACAGGCGTATATTTTACTCACTGACACATTTTAAAATATCCACAGGTGGAGCAAATTATTTCACTTATGATTCTGTGCAAACTGTTTGAGGTCCTGAGAACTGAGTCTGAGAATCTATGATCTACACCAGGGTTTCCCAAACTTGGTCCTCAAGGCACCCTAAAGGTGGATACACACTAGGCAATGTGCTCTATGGCCCTCATTCCGAGTTGTTCGCTCGTTCTTTTCCTTCGCATCGGTGCGATTTTCCGCTAACTGCGCATGCGCAATGTTCGCACTGCGGCTGCGCCAAGTAAATTTGCTAAGAAGTTTGGTATTTTACTCACGGCATTACAAGGTTTTTTCTTTGTTCTGGTGATCGTAGTGTGATTGACAGGAAGTGGGTGTTTCTGGGCGGAAACTGGCCGTTTTATGGGAGTGTGTGAAAAAACGCTGCAGTTTCTGGGAAAAACGCAGGAGTGGCTGGAGAAACGGGGGAGTGTCTGGGCGAACGCTGGGTGTGTTTGTGACGTCAAACCAGGAACGACAAGCACTGAACTGATCGCACTGGAAGAGTAAGTCTGGAGCTACACAGAAACTGCAAAGAAAAATCTTTTCGCAATATTGCGAATACTTTGTTCGCAATTCTGCTAAGCTAAGATTCACTCCCAGAGGGCGGCGGCTAAGCGTGTGCACTGCTGCGAAAAGCGGCTAGCGAGCGAACAACTCGGAATGAGGGCCTATGAGCGGCATCGCCTAGTGTGTTCCCTTCCCTGCCGGGTCGGTAGTCGGTAGTGCGTATACACACTGAGCGATATGCAAACGATATCGCTCAATGACGTGACGCCGTGGCAGGGGCGTGCATGCAGCTTTTGGACAACAGTCCAAATTGAGCTGCATGCACAGCCGACAGCCAGGGTTGTTAACGACCCACGGGGCCGCGTATCGCTCGTCGTTTGGCAACGTACGGCAAAATGAGCAACGTTTACTTTATCGGCAAGTGTGTATGCACCTTACCAGTACAGGTTTTTAAGGATATCTATGCTTGTGGTCAAATGGTATAATCAAACTGACTGTGGTACTAATTAAATCACCTGTGATTAAGCATAGATATCCTTAAAACATGGACTGTAAGGGTGCCCTGAGAACTGAGTTTAGGAACCATGGATCTGCACCATTCTCCAGCAGTACAGGTTGAGTATCCCTTATCCAAAATGCTTGGGACCAGAGGAATTTTGGTGTCGGATTTTTCCGTATTTTGGAATAATTGCATACCATAATGAGATATTATGGTGATGGGACCTAAATCTAAGCACAGAATGCATTTATGTTTCATATACACCTTATACACACAGCCTGAAGGTCATTTTAGCCAATATTTTTTTATAACTTTGTGCATTAAACAAAGTGTGTGTACATTCACACAATTCATTTATGTTTCATATACACCTTATACACACAGCCTGAAGGTCATTTAATACAATATTTTTAATAACTCTGAGTATTACACAAAGTTTGTGTACATTGAGTCATCAAAAAACAAAGGTTTCACTATCTCAGTCTCACTCAAAAAAGTCCGTATTTCGGAATATTCCGTATTTCGGAATATTTGGATATGGGATACTCAACCTGTACTATTAATTCCGAGCTTTTTCCTATGGAATTTAAAAATTTAAATATTTTTAATTTAGTGTACCAAAATATCACTGATAAGCAATATAATAATCTTTAAATACAGTTACATGTTTACATTGATTATTCAGATACCCATAACAATACCTAAATAAACTTGGTTCTTAATTAAAAAAAAAAATGCAGAAGCTCTATTTAATGAGCTAGTTAATTAGAACTATCAGGAATATAAATTTAAGTTAGAAATTTTATCCAAAGTAAAGTTCCCAGCGAGTCAGCTGTTGGGGCTGATGTCTGTGTGTAAGGATGGTGAACTTATGACACCAATAGACACATTTGTTAAAGTGGAAGACTGAGGAACCCTGACGAGAAGTTAAACAAAACTAGCTTTCAAAACCTTACAGAGAGATGTGCTCAGAAGTCCCAGGTGCGCTGTACGTGGCCAGGTGCAAATATTCATCTGTCTGGAGATCAGAGAGCTCCAATATATTGCTGTGTATCTATGTCTAATTCATAACATTTCTCATTAGATGGAAGGTATGTCAAATATTTCCTTTCAGTTACCAAGACCTACAGCCATTACTGAGGACATGATATCCTTTCTGAAAGCATCATTTTATCACTGAGTTCTATTTGTGTACATTTATACTGTATGTTATTATTTATAAATCTCCAGAGCACAGATATTATTACTGCTGGATAATGTAAATTTAATTATTTTAGGCAATTTCACAGATCATGTTTATATTTACACCTGTAAAGTATATACAAATACGAGTATAGTGGGACTATGGCTCGCTCCTTAATAGGACTCGTGTGACTCTGGGTACTTTCAGAAAGCAGTACATATGAGGTTTATTGCAGCCCAACTCTGTTACTTGTTCCCATTTGTTGCAGGGGTGTATTAAGAGAGCAGGGGGCCCGTGTGCAGTTTTCGTCCGGGCCCTCTCCTCCCTGTCTTGGTGGCAGCGTACTCTCTGTTAGAGATGGCTACTGACTCACTGGGGTATATGCAATTCACGGCGAATCACGGCAAATTATCGCCGTTTTTAAATTCGACTCAATTCGACAGGAGAATTCCGGAAGGTGGCTTCCGGAATTCACCATATTCAATGAAAAACGGATTCGCCAGAATCGCGGGCGGAAATAGGCCGATTTGGCGGATTTTGCCGCGATTTTAAAAAACGGGAAAAAACGGGAAAAACCCGGAAAAAAAAATGGCGTGGGGTCCCCCCTCCAAAGCATAACCAGCCTCGGGCTCTTCGAGCTGGTCCTGGTTCTAAAAATGCAGGGGAAAAATTGGGCAGGGATCCCCCGTATTTTTAAAACCAGCACCGGGCTCTGCGCCTGGTGCTGGTGCCAAAAATACGGGGGACAAAAAGAGTAGGGGTCCCCCGTATTTTTAACACCAGCATCGGGCTCCACTAGCTGGACAGATAATGCCACAGCCGGGGGTCACTTTTATGCCGTGCCCTGCGGCCGTGGCATTAAATATCCAACTAGTCACCCCTGGCCGGGGTACCCTGGGGGAGTGGGGACCCCTACAATCAAGGGGTCCCCCCCCCCAGCCACCCAAGGGCCAGGGGTGAAGCCCGAGGCTGTCCCCCCCCCATCCAATGGGCTGCGGATGGGGGGGCTGATAGCCTTTTGTGATAATAAAAAGATAACTGTCTCCACAGTGACTCGAATCATCAGGAAGTGTGAATGATTCGAGTCACTCACTGTTTAATGAGTCGAGACAGCTGCAGCAACCTCTCTCAGCCAGAGGGAGGAAACTCGGTGTGTCCTTCAGTCAGTGTGTTCTGCTGTGTGTCTTTAGCTGTGATTGGCCAGAGGCTATACCAGGTGACACCCAGTGGGAGGGGGGAGGGAGCAGTCACGACTCACCAGTCAGTGAGTGCTGTGCCTGAGTCATGTCATGAATCATGATTCATCCTGAGTCTGCCAGTGAGTTGAGACAGTTGTACACTGTGTAGACTCAGTGACTCAGTGGATGGATCTGATTCATGCAGCATAAGCCTGCAGGAGGTGGAGCCCCTGTGGTACAGTGTTCTCAGCTCAGTGTTCTCAACTCACTGTTCCTGCTCAGTGTGATTGTGGGTGGCAAACTCCCTGGAGGCTAGATAGTGGATAATATAATAAATCCAAGCCCACCTAAGAAAAAGCCCACCTAAAATAACTAATTAGCAATGTATGCAAAGTAAAAAAAAAATGTTTATATTTGGTTTAGTGACAGACGGAATGATGTGTTTCATGGCTGTTAAGCTTTCTCTCCTCAGCCAGAAGTGATGTGCATATTCTGTAACTAGTATGCAATAAATGCTTATTAATAATATATCAACATAACAGTGAATCTATGTTAATATATTATTATCAATCAGTGCATAAGCAGCTGCCTCCCCCAGATACACTGCATAATTTAATCACTGCAGCTGAATAACTCCCTCCATGAGTCCAGCACTGATCTGCCAGTACTGGCAACTCACTGATTCATGTGCAGTCTCTGCAATACATTCCACTACAAATGAGTCATGACTCATGTGCCGAGACACTGACTGGAGACACTTCACTGAACTGAGTCATGTGTCTCAACTCAGTTCAGTGAATCACTTTGCCCAAGACTACTCTCTGTGAATGGTGGTGCTAGTAGACTCTAGCACTCTTCTAGAGTCTACTGCGCATGCACAGGGCTCCGGGGAAATGGTGCGATGATCATCTTCCTGACGATTCTCCTGCTGTGCATGCGCACAATGCCATGAAAATGGCCACCACGTGATTTTCTCTGTGATTTTGCAGGACAGCCGCAGCAGATGGGGGATGTATAGGTGAGTACTGAAGAAATGGGTACAGCGTTTGCAGCGTGGGCCCCCCTGGACCTGAGGAGCCCGTGTGCACTGCAAACACTGCACCCAATATATACAACATGTACAGCCAACAAACAATATATAGTATCCTGGCCTTCGGCTCCTGTGTATGCCCAATATATCTGTGAAGTATGTCCGCTGTGCAGCACGGCAGATGCAGCAATATCCATACATCTGCTCGTGTGTAAACACTGCCGGCATACCCATATGCTGGCCACAGGAAGCAGTTAAAATTACGTCAACAATGCTTCCTCTGGCCAGACATAATGGACGGCTACTTGGTAAGTGTGTATGAAGAATATCGTTTTTGCAGAACACTTACCAAATCGTTGGATCGGCCGGCCAGTCGGGTAGCCAGCCAATCCATTATTCAGGTATGTAACCAGATGCACTGACTTCTATTATTGCAATCTAATATATAATATTCATCCAAATGTTTGATATTTTCCAAAATAAAATATTTTAAGAATCTTAAACCAACCCAGTAACTTAATTTAAGAAATATGAAAAAAATATAATGTAATTATTAGTGATGAGCGGGTTCGGTTTCTCGGAAACCGAACCCCCCCGAACTTCACGCTTTTTACACGGGTCCGAGGCAGACTCGGATCTTCCCGCCTTGCTCGGTTAACCCGAGCGCGCCGAACGTCATCATCCCGCTGTCGGATTCTCGCGAGGCTCGGATTCTATCGCGAGACTCGGATTCTATATAAGGAGCCGCGCGTCGCCGCCATTTTCACACGTGCATTGAGATTGATAGGGAGAGGACGTGGCTGGCGTCCTCTCCGTTTAGAGTAGACTAGAGAGTAGTAGAGACACTTGATTTACTAATTTTGGGGAGCATATTAGGAGTACTACTTGCTGATAGTGTGACCAGTGACCACCAGTTTAATTAATCCGTTCTCTGCCTGAAAAAAAACGATACACAGTGTGACACAGTCACATACCATATCTGTGCTCAGCCTCAGTGTGCTGCATCATCTATGTAATACTGTATATCTGACTGTGCTGAGTGCTCACTGCTCACACAGCTTAATTGTGGGGGAGACTGGGGAGCAGTTATAGCAGGAGTACATATTTTAACAGTGCACACTTTTGCTGCCAGAGTGCCACTGCCAGTGTGACTGACCAGTGACCACTGACCACCAGTATATTGTGATTGTCTGCCTGAAAAAGTTAAACACTCGTCGTGTGGTGTTTTTATTCTATAAACGCATTTTGCTGACAGTGTCCAGCAGGTCCGTCATTATATAATATATACCTGTCCGGCTGCAGTAGTGAAATATATATATTTTTTATATCATTATCATCCAGTCTATATTAGCACTGCAGCAGACGCAGTACGGTAGTCCACGGCTGTAGCTACCTCTGTGTCGGCAGTCGCTCGTCCATCCATAATTGTATACCACCTACCCGTGGTGTTTTTTTTTTTTCTATCTTCTTGATACTAGTAGCTTACTTTAGGAGTCTGCAGTGCTGAGCTGACAGTGTCCAGCAGGTCCGTCATTATATAATATATACCTGTCCGGCTGCAGTAGTGATATATATATATTTTTTATATCATTATCATCCAGTCTATATTAGCAGCAGACGCAGTACGGTAGTCCACGGCTGTAGCTACCTCTGTGTCGGCAGTCGCTCGTCCATCCATAATTGTATACCACCTACCCGTGGTGTGTTTTTTTTTCTATCTTCTTGATACTAGTAGCTTACTTTAGGAGTCTGCAGTGCTGAGCTGACAGTGTCCAGCAGGTCCGTCATTATATAATATATACCTGTCCGGCTGCAGTAGTGATATATATATATTTTATACCTCATTATCATCCAGTCTATATTAGCAGCAGACGCAGTACGGTAGTCCACGGCTGTAGCTACCTCTGTGTCGGCAGTCGCTCGTCCATCCATAATTGTATACCACCTACCCGTGGTGTTTTTTTTTTTCTATCTTCTTGATACTAGTAGCTTACTTTAGGAGTCTGCAGTGCTGAGCTGACAGTGTCCAGCAGGTCCGTCATTATATAATATATACCTGTCCGGCTGCAGTAGTGATATATATATATATATTTTTTATATCATTATCATCCAGTCTATATTAGCAGCAGACGCAGTACGGTAGTCCACGGCTGTAGCTACCTCTGTGTCGGCAGTCGCTCGTCCATCCATAATTGTATACCACCTACCTGTGGTGTTTTTTTTTTTTTTTCTATCTTCTTGATACTAGTAGCTTACTTTAGGAGTCTGCAGTGCTGACAGTGTCCAGCAGGTCCGTCATTATATAATATATACCTGTCCGGCTGCAGTAGTGATATATATATATTTTTTATATCATTATCATCCAGTCTATATTAGCAGCAGACGCAGTACGGTAGTCCACGGCTGTAGCTACCTCTGTGTCGGCAGTCGCTCGTCCATCCATAAGTATACTAGTATCCATCCATCTCCATTGTTTACCTGAGGTGCCTTTTAGTTGTGCCTATTAAAATATGGAGAACAAAAATGTTGAGGTTCCAAAAATAGGGAAAGATCAAGATCGACTTCCACCTCGTGCTGAAGCTGCTGCCACTAGTCATGGCCGAGACGATGAAATGCCAGCAACGTCGTCTGCCAAGGCCGATGCCCAATGTCATAGTACAGAGCATGTAAAATCCAAAACACCAAATATCAGTAAAAAAAGGACTCAAAAATCTAAAATAAAATTGTCAGAGGAGAAGCGTAAACTTGCCAATATGCCATTTACCACACGGAGTGGCAAGGAACGGCTGAGGCCCTGGCCTATGTTCATGGCTAGTGGTTCAGCTTCACATGAGGATGGAAGCACTCAGCCTATCGCTAGAAAAATGAAAAGACTCAAGCTGGCAAAAGCACAGCAAAGAACTGTGCGTTCTTCGAAATCACAAATCCACAAGGGGAGTCCAATTGTGTCGTTTGCGATGCCTGACCTTCCCAACACTGGACGTGAAGAGCATGCGCCTTCCACCATTTGCACGCCCCCTGCAAGTGCTGGAAGGAGCACCCGCAGTCCAGTTCCTGATAGTCAGATTGAAGATGTCAGTGTTGAAGTACACCAGGATGAGGAGGATATGGGTGTTGCTGGCGCTGGGGAGGAAATTGACCAGGAGGATTCTGATGGTGAGGTGGTTTGTTTAAGTCAGGCACCCGGGGAGACACCTGTTGTCCGTGGGAGGAATAGGGCCATTGACATGCCTGGTGAAAATACCAAAAAAATCAGCTCTTCGGTGTGGAAGTATTTCAACAGAAATGCGGACAACATTTGTCAAGCCGTGTGTTGCCTTTGTCAAGCTGTAATAAGTAGGGGTAAGGACGTTAACCACCTCGGAACATCCTCCCTTATACGTCACCTGCAGCGCATTCATCATAAGTCAGTGACAAGTTCAAAAACTTTGGGCGACAGCGGAAGCAGTCCACTGACCAGTAAATCCCTTCCTCTTGTAACCAAGCTCACGCAAACCACCCCACCAACTCCCTCAGTGTCAATTTCCTCCTTCCCCAGGAATGCCAATAGTCCTGCAGGCCATGTCACTGGCAATTCTGACGAGTCCTCTCCTGCCTGGGATTCCTCCGATGCATCCTTGCGTGTAACGCCTACTGCTGCTGGCGCTGCTGTTGTTGCTGCTGGGAGTCGATGGTCATCCCAGAGGGGAAGTCGTACTCGTAAGACCACTTTTACTACTTCCACCAAGCAATTGACTGTCCAACAGTCCTTTGCGAGGAAGATGAAATATCACAGCAGTCATCCTGCTGCAAAGCGGATAACTGAGGCCTTGGCATCCTGGGCGGTGAGAAACGTGGTTCCGGTATCCATCATTACTGCAGAGCCAACTAGAGACTTGTTGGAGGTACTGTGTCCCCGGTACCAAATACCATCTAGGTTCCATTTCTCTAGGCAGGCGATACCGAAAATGTACACTGACCTCAGAAAAAGACTCACCAGTGTCCTAAAAAATGCAGTTGTACCCAATGTCCACTTAACCACGGACATGTGGACAAGTGGAGCAGGGCAGGCTCAGGACTATATGACTGTGACAGCCCACTGGGTAGATGTATGGACTCCCGCCGCAAGAACAGCAGCGGCGGCACCAGTAGCAGCATCTCGCAAACGCCAACTCTTTCCTAGGCAGGCTACGCTTTGTATCACCGCTTTCCAGAATACGCACACAGCTAAAAACCTCTTACGGCAACTGAGGAAGATCATCGCAGAATGGCTTACCCCAATTGGACTCTCCTGTGGATTTGTGGCATCGGACAACGCCAGCAATATTGTGTGTGCATTAAATCTGGGCAAATTCCAGCACGTCCCATGTTTTGCACATACCTTGAATTTGGTGGTGCAGAATTATTTAAAAAACGAGAGGGGCGTGCAAGAGATGCTGTCGGTGGCCAGAAGAATTGCGGGACACTTTCGGCGTACAGGCACCACGTACAGAAGACTGGAGCACCACCAAAAACGCCTGAACCTGCCCTGCCATCATCTGAAGCAAGAAGTGGTAACGAGGTGGAATTCAACCCTCTATATGCTTCAGAGGTTGGAGGAGCAGCAAAAGGCCATTCAAGCCTATACAACTGAGCACGATATAGGAGGTGGAATGCACCTGTCTCAAGCGCAGTGGAGAATGATTTCAACGTTGTGCACGGTTCTGCAACCTTTTGAACTTGCCACACGTGAAGTCAGTTCAGACACTGCCAGCCTGAGTCAGGTCATCAGGCTTTTGCAGAAGAAGCTGGAGACATTGAAGGAGGAGCTAACACAGAGCGATTCCGCTAGGCATGTGGGACTTGTGGATGGAGCCCTTAATTCGCTTAACAAGGATTCACGGGTGGTCAATCTGTTGAAATCAGAGCACTACATTTTGGCCACCGTGCTCGATCCTAGATTTAAAACCTACCTTGGATCTCTCTTTCCGGCAGACACAAGTCTGCTGGGGTTCAAAGAACTGCTGGTGACAAAATTGTCAAGTCAAGCGGAACGCGACCTGTCAACATCTCCTCCTTCACATTCTCCCGCAACTGGGGGTGCGAGGAAAAGGCTCAGAATTCCGAGCCCACCCGCTGGCGGTGATGCAGGGCAGTCTGGAGCGACTGCTGATGCTGACATCTGGTCCGGACTGAAGGACCTGACAACGATTACGGACATGTCGTCTACTGTCACTGCATATGATTCTCTCCCCATTGAAAGAATGGTGGAGGATTATATGAGTGACCGCATCCAAGTAGGCACGTCAGACAGTCCGTACTTATACTGGCAGGAAAAAGAGGCAATTTGGAGGCCCTTGCACAAACTGGCTTTATTCTACCTAAGTTGCCCTCCCACAAGTGTGTACTCCGAAAGAGTGTTTAGTGCCGCCGCTCACCTTGTCAGCAATCGGCGTACGAGGTTACATCCAGAAAATGTGGAGAAGATGATGTTCATTAAAATGAATTATAATCAATTCCTCCGTGGAGACATTGACCAGCAGCAATTGCCTCCACAAAGTACACAGGGAGCTGAGATGGTGGATTCCAGTGGGGACGAATTGATAATCTGTGAGGAGGGGGATGTACACGGTGATATATCGGAGGATGATGATGAGGTGGACATCTTGCCTCTGTAGAGCCAGTTCGTGCAAGGAGAGATTAATTGCTTCTTTTTTGGTGGGGGTCCAAACCAACCCGTCATTTCAGTCACAGTCGTGTGGCAGACCCTGTCACTGAAATGATGGGTTGGTTAAAGTGTGCATGTCCTGTTTATACAACATAAGGGTGGGTGGGAGGGCCCAAGGACAATTCCATCTTGCACCTCTTTTTTCTTTCATTTTTCTTTGCGTCATGTGCTGTTTGGGGGGTGTTTTTTGGAAGGGCCATCCTGCGTGACACTGCAGTGCCACTCCTAGATGGGCCAGGTGTTTGTGTCGGCCACTAGGGTCGCTTATCTTACTCACACAGCTACCTCATTGCGCCTCTTTTTTTCTTTGCGTCATGTGCTGTTTGGGGAGTGTTTTTTGGAAGGGCCATCCTGCGTGACACTGCAGTGCCACTCCTAGATGGGCCAGGTGTTTGTGTCGGCCACTAGGGTCGCTTAGCTTACTCACACAGCTACCTCATTGCGCCTCTTTTTTTCTTTGCGTCATGTGCTGTTTGGGGAGGGTTTTTTGGAAGGGCCATCCTGCGTGACACTGCAGTGCCACTCCTAGATGGGCCAGGTGTTTGTGTCGGCCACTAGGGTCGCTTAGCTTACTCACACAGCTACCTCATTGCGCCTCTTTTTTTCTTTGCGTCATGTGCTGTTTGGGGAGGGTTTTTTGGAAGGGCCATCCTGCGTGACACTGCAGTGCCACTCCTAGATGGGCCAGGTGTTTGTGTCGGCCACTAGGGTCGCTTAGCTTACTCACACAGCTACCTCATTGCGCCTCTTTTTTTCTTTGCGTCATGTGCTGTTTGGGGAGTGTTTTTTGGAAGGACCATCCTGCGTGACACTGCAGTGCCACTCCTAGATGGGCCAGGTGTTTGTGTCGGCCACTAGGGTCGCTTAGCTTACTCACACAGCTACCTCATTGCGCCTCTTTTTTTCTTTGCGTCATGTGCTGTTTGGGGAGTGTTTTTTGGAAGGGCCATCCTGCGTGACACTGCAGTGCCACTCCTAGATGGGCCAGGTGTTTGTGTCGGCCACTTGGGTCGCTTAGCTTAGCCATCCAGCGACCTCGGTGCAAATTTTAGGACTAAAAATAATATTGTGAGGTGTGAGGTGTTCAGAATAGACTGAAAATGAGTGGAAATTATGGTTATTGAGGTTAATAATACTTTGGGATCAAAATGACCCCCAAATTCTATGATTTAAGCTGTTTTTTAGGGTTTTTTGAAAAAAACACCCGAATCCAAAACACACCCGAATCCGACAAAAAAAATTCGGTGAGGTTTTGCCAAAACGCGTTCGAACCCAAAACACGGCCGCGGAACCGAACCCAAAACCAAAACACAAAACCCGAAAAATTTCCGGTGCTCATCACTAGTAATTATGCAGCAATGTACCGCTTCTTACAAATTTCTAAGGATATTTTCCACTTTCAGTTATAATTACCATCAACCCTTACGGCACTTAAGTCTTGAGCCTCAGCACTGTATATTTCTTTTAATGTTATACCACAGACCGACACACTGATTGTTTTATTTTGACTTTAGTTTGACAAGAACACACAACAAAATTTGATGTAGACAAGGTGTACCAAAAAACACAGCAGGCCTCACAAATCGCTGTCCAGGTTTTGCCAATGTTCCAGGTACAAGTCACCAGAGTTTAAAATAATCACAAAACAGTAGAAGTGCTTCTGACCACTAGATAGTTGAAAAATCATGTCTCTGTGGTTGTTAGTACAGATATGGGGCCTATTAGAACACATTGGGCTATTAGGACTAATTAAAAGCTTTAAAATCTGCCTATGAGCCAGGGGCGTAATCCCAGAGGCAATGGAGTCACCTGCCTCCAGGCTCCAAGCCCTGAAGGGGCACCTGCATGTACAGCAGCTCCTGGGTGGTAAACAGCAGGAACCAAGTGCGACCACTGCTCTTTCAAGAGAACTCTGTGGTGCACCCGCTGCTGCTGCAGCGTTAATTTGCTCTGTCCCAGGAGCCAGGAAGGCACCCGCCAGGTACCGCCCTGCCTGTGCTGCAGAAATCAATGGTGCACCTACTGCTGTGTTGTGAGATGGGACCCGCCCAAGGGGGTAATTCCAAGTTGATCGCAGCAGGATTTTTGATAGCAACTGGGCAAAACCATGTGCATTGCAGGGGAGGCAGATATAACGTGCAGAAAGAGTTAGATTTGGGTGGGTTATTTTATTTCTGTGCAGGGTAACCGGTAAATACTGGCTGCTTTATTTTTACACTGCAAATTAGATTGCAGATTGAACACACCCCACCCAAATCTAACTCTCTCTGCACATGTTATATCTGCCTCCCCTGCTGCACATGGTTTTGCCCAGTTGCTATCAAAAATCCTGCTGCGATCAACTTGGAATTACCCCCCAAGTACGCTGATTCTACATGCTGCAGATGGCTGAATATAGGGAGTCTGACCCTGACCCACCAGCCATTGTCACATAGCGTAGTTGGAGCCCTGCAGGATCCGGTTTCTGTAGACCAGCTGAGTAAGTATATATGTAAGTTGTATGTAAGTCATGTGTCTTTATACACACACCATATTTGTTTTCTCTTCTTGTTTTTTAAGGGGGGGGGGGGGGGGGTCACTAAACTCCAACTTGCCTCCAGGCGACTGGGTTGAATTGACGCCCCTGCTACGAACACTTGCAATTGTGGTAATAGTGGCTAAAATATGAACGTTATTGGGTATATGTTTGAAATGTGTTTTTCTGATGTGTTTCACTTCCCTGTCAAAGTTACGTTTGTTATGTATATTTTCTCTTACGTCCTAGAGGATGCTGGGGATGCCGTAAGGACCATGGGGAATAGACGGGCTCCGCAGGAGACATGGGCACTAAAAAGAACTTTAGATATGGGTGTGCACTGGCTCCTCCCTCTATGCCCCTCCTCCAGACCTCAGTTTGATACTGTGCCCAGAGGAGCACAGTATCCTGAGCTCTCCTGAGTTCTCTGAAAGAAAGAATTTTGTTAGGTTTTTTATTTTCAGGGAGCCCTGCTGGCAACAGGCTCCCTGCATCGTGGGACTGAGGAGAGAGAAGCAGACCTACTTAAATGCTAGGCTCTGCTTCTTAGGCTACTGGACACCATTAGCTCCAGAGGGAGTCAGAACACAGGTCTCCCCTCGCAGTTCGTCCCAGAGCCGCGCCGCCGTCCTCCTCACAGAGCCGGAAGATAGAAGCCGGGTGAGTATGAGAAGATAGAAGACTTCAGAGGCGCCATTGCTCCCACACATAACACACATGACAGGCACTGATGGGTGCAGGGCGCAGGGGGGACGCCCTGGGCAGCAATTTTAAACCTCTGGGACTGGCCAAAAATATATATATATAGGCTCTGCGCTGTATATAGAAATCCCCCGCCAGTTTTTAAAAGAAATTGAGCGGGACCGAAGCCCGCTGCTGAGGGGGTGGAGCTTGATCCCTCAGCACTCACCAGCGCCATTGTCTCCACAGCACACCGCTGAGAAGCTGGCTCCCCGGACTCTCCCCTGCTGAACACAGTGACAGAGGGTTTTAAAGAAGGGGGGGGGCACAAATTTGGCGCAGTGAATATATATATAATAAAAGCGCTATCTGGGTATTTTTTCCAGGGTCAGTGGCGCTGGGTGTGTGCTGGCATACTCTCTCTCTCCAAAGGGCCTTGTTGGGGAACTGTCTCCAGATAGAGATTTCCCTGAGTGTGTGGGGTGTCGGTACGCGTGTGTCGGCATGTCTGAAGCGGAAGGCTCTTCTAGGGAGGAGGTGGAGCAAATGAGTGTGGTGTCTTTGACAGCAACGCCGACACCTGACTGGTTGGATATGTGGAATGTTTTAAATGCAAATGTGAATTTATTACACAAAAGGTTGGACAAGGCAGAGTCCAGGGAATGTACTGGGAGTCTAGCCCTGCCTTTCACTATGTCGCAGGGACCTTCTGGGTCTCAAAAGCGCCCACTATCCCAAGTAGTAGACACTGATACCGACACGGATTCTGACTCCAGTGTCGACTACGATGATGCAAAGTTGCAGCCAAAATTGGCTAAAAGTATTCATTATATGATTATTGCAATAAAAGATGTGTTGCATCAGGGCCATCTTAACAGCAGTGTGGGCCCCTGGGCACAACAATGCACTGGGGCCCCTACCTATCGTCCAGCAGTAGGGGTGGGGGGTGCTATCAGCGGCAGCTTAGATGTCCCGTGGGCAGTAGGGGGTGTTCTATCTTCAATTTAGCATGTAGGACCTGGAGCAGTAATTTCTGCTAATTACTCCTTTACTGCACAGATCGTGGGAAATGGGGCAGGAGGGAGAACACTAAACTGTAGAAGGGGGCATTGGGCTGAATGAAGGGGCCCTGGTACATAGGGGGTCATTCCGAGTTGTTCGCTCGTTAAAAATCTTCGCATCGCAGCGATTTTCCGCTTAATGCGCATGCGCAATGTCCGCACTGCGACTGCGCCAAGTAAATTTGCTATGCAGTTAGGAATTTTACTCACGGCTTTTTCATCGTTCTGGCGATCGTAATGTGATTGACAGGAAATGGGTGTTACTGGGCGGAAACAGGCCGTTTTATGGGCGTGTGGGAAAAAACGCTACCGTTTCCGGGAAAAACGCGGGAGTGGCCGGAGAAACGGAGGAGTGTCTAGGCGAACGCTGGGTGTGTTTGTGACGTCAAACCAGGAACGACAAGCACTGAAATGATCGCAGATGCCGAGTAAGTCTGGAGCTACTCAGAAACTGCTACGAGGTGTGTAATCGCAATATTGCGATTACATCGTTCGCTATTTTAAGATGCTAAGATTCACTCCCAGTAGGCGGCGGCTTAGCATGAGCAAATCTGCTAAAATCCGCTTGCGAGCGAACAACTCGGAATGACCCCCATAACTTCCAGGGTGGTAGGGGGTGTTTAATACACAGGGGAGGGGTGGATAGTGGCGTGGGCTTAATATTCACCATTTTCCGGTGGGAGGGCAGCTTGCTTGAGTACAGATACAGTATCTCCAGTTCCTGGAAGTAGATTTCTTAGCTTTGAATGGGATGAAAACACTAAAGAGTCCCTCCTTTCAGGAGGTACTGGGGACTTGGGTATCAGAGTTCAGAAGCCAGAGCAATCCACCAATGAAAATATAAAACTATATACCAGGCGTGCAGAGCTGGAGCAGGGACCAGCTGCTGGCAGGCTGATAGCTCTGGTTCTGGGCATAGTAGAGACAAGCTGCCAGTGTTCACCAAAAGGGGAAAATCCCAGCGTTTGGAGTATACCCTCTGAAAAACTATAAGTCAAACAGAATCTGAGATATCTGGCTGGGAAGAGCAATTAACAGGCTTGGATGGGGACCACTGCTTTGAAGTCAGATATCTCTGGTTCCCCTTGCCCGATTTTCAAAAATCTGGTATCCCTGGAAAGAGGGGACTCTCAGCTATCAGCCTAGGGCCCTTATACTCCTGGGGCCCTTGGGCAAGAGCCCACTGAGCCCATATGAAAAGACGGCCCTGTGTTGCATATCACTGATGACCCCTCTGTACCAGACACGAGGGTCCACATGTATAAAGAAAAGAAGCCTGAGGTTACTTTTCCCCCTTCACATAAGCTAAATGAGTTGTTTGAAAGGGCTTGGGAAACTCCAGACAAGAAACTGCAGATTCCCAAAAGGATTCTTATGGCGTATCCTTTCCCGGCAAAGGATAGGATACGGTGGGAATCCTCCCCAAGGGTGGACAAAGCGTTGACAGGCTTATCTAAAAAGGTAGCGTTGCCATCTCAAGATACCGCAACCCTCAAGGATCCTGCTGATTGCAGGCAGGAGACTACCTTGAAGTCAATTTACACACATACTGGTACATTACTCAGACCGGCGATAGCGTCGGCTTGGGTTTGTAGCGCTGTAGCAGCGTGGACAGATACCTTATCGGCTGATATTGGAACGCTGGATAAGGAAACCATTTTATTGACCCTGGGTCATATTAAGGATGCGGTCCTATATATGAGGGATGCTCAGAGAGACGTGGGCCTACTGGGTTCCAGAGCCAACGCGATGGCGATTTCTGCTAGGCGAGCCCTATGGACGCGACAATGGACGGGTGATGCCGACTCGAAGAGGCATATAGAGGTTTTGCCTTACAAGGGTAAGGAATTGTTTGGAGAAGGTCTCACGGACCTGGTTTCCACAGCTACGGCAGGTAAATCAACTTTTTGCTCTATGTTTCCTCACAGCCTAAGAAAACGCCACATTATCAGATGCAGTCCTTTCGGTCGCATAAATCCAAGAGAGTCCGTGGATCTTCCTTTCTTGCCAGAGGTAAGGGCAGGGGGAAAAAGCTGCCAACTACACGAAGGGAAACTAGACGCGTAGCATCTAGTTCCCTTCGTGGAGAGGACCTTTGCTGTGCGATGCGCGATGACTTCATCGCGCACCGCACAGTAAAGGACCTCTCCACGAAGGGAAACTAGACGCGTACGCGTGTAGTTTCTCTTCACAGCGGCAGCTGGGGGCAACGGGCAGCGGGGGGCACAGCAGCAGCGGATCTTGCCCTGGTGCGGCGCCCTCCGGAAGGCGGCGCCCCGGGCAAAAGTCCTGCTTGCCCGTGGCAAGATCCGCTACTGATCCCTGGGCAATAGACATTTTGTTTCACAGGGCTACAGGCTAGAATTCGAAGAGGTGCCTCCTCGCTGGATATTCAAATTGGCCCTACCGGCTTCTTCCCCATAGAGGGAGGTGGTTTTAAATGCGATTCAAAAATTGTGTCTTCAACAAGTGGTGGTAAAAGTTCCCCTTCCTCAGCAGGGGATGGGGTATTACTCAACCCTGTTTGTGGTCCCGAAACCGGACGGTTCTGTCAGACCCATTCTGAATTTAAAATCCTTAAACCTATACTTAAAAAGGTTCAAGTTCAAGATGGAATCGCTCAGAGCGGTCATCGCCAGCCTGGGGGGGGGGGGGGATTATATGCTATCCCGGGACATAAAGGATGCTTACCTTCATGTCCCCATATATCCTCCTCATCAGGCGTTCCTGAGATCTGCTGTAAAGGATTGTCATTACCAATTTCAGACGTTGCCGTTTGGGCTTTCCACGGCCCCGAGGGTTTTCACCAAGGTAATGGCAGAAATGATGGTGCTCCTGCGCAGGCAGGGAGTCACAATTATCCCGTACTTGGACAATCTCCTAATAAAAGCGAGATCAAGAGAGCAGTTGTTGAACAGCGTTTCGCTCTCCCTGAGGGTGTTGCAGCAACACGGCGGGATTCTCAATCTACCAAAGTCACAGTAGGTTCCAATGAACCGATTGCCCTTCTTAGGCATGATTCTGGATGCAGAACAGAAAAGGGGTTTTCTCCCGAAGGAAAAGGCCCAGGAACTCCAGAGCTTGGTCAGAGACCTGTTAAAGCCGAAAAGGGTGTCGGTGCATCTATGCACTCGAGTTCTGGGAAAGATGGTGGCGTCTTACGAGGCCATTCCATGCGAGGACTTTTCAGTGGGACTTTCTGGACAAGTGGTCCGGGTCACATCTACATATACATCAGATGATCAGCCTGTCCCCAAGGGCCAGGGTATCTCTCCTGTGGTGGCTGCAGAGTGCTCACCTTCTAGAGGTTCGGCATTCAGGACTGGGTTCTGGTAACCACGGACACGAGCCTCCGAGGATGGGGAGCAGTCACACTGGGAAGAAACTTCCAAGGTCTGTGGTCAAGCCAGGAGGCTTGTCTACACATCAACGTACTGGAATTAAGGGCCATATACAACGGCCTTCGTCAACCTACCGGTTCTGATCCAGTCAGACAACATCACCGCAGTGGCTCATGTAAACCGCCAAGGCGGAACAAAGAGCAGAGTGGCAATGGCAGAAGCCACCAGGATTCTTCGCTGGGCGGAAAATCATGTAAGCGCTCTGACAGCAGTCTTCATTCCGGGAGTGGACAACTGGGAAGCAGACTTCCTCAGCAGACACGATCTACATCCAGGAGAGTGGGGACTTCATCAGGAAGTCTTTGCGGAGATTACAAGTCAGTGGGGACTGCCTCAAATAGACATGATGGCGTCACGCCTCAACAAGAAGCTTCTGAGGTATTGCGCCAGGTCAAGGGACCCTCGGGCGGTAGCAGTGGACGCCCTGGTGACACCGTGGGTGTTCCAGTCGGTCTATGTGTTCCCTCCTCTTCCTCTCATCTCAAAGATATTGAGAATCATAAGACGAAGAGGAGTACAGACAATTCTCATTGTTCCAGATTGGCTTCGAAAGGCCTGGTATCCGGATCTGCAGGAAATGCTCACAGAAGATCCGTGGCCTCTTCCTCTCAGAGAGGACCTGTCTATTCCAAGACTTACCGCGGCTGCGTTGACGGCTTGGCGGTTGAACGCCGGATCCTAGCGGAAAAGGGCATTCCGGATGAGGTAATTCCTACTCTGATAAAGGCTAGGAAGGAGGTGACAGCAAAATATTATCACCGTATGTGGAGGAAGTATGTGTCTTGGTGTGAGTCCAAGAATGCTCCTCCGGAAGAATTTCATCTGGGCCGTTTTCTTCACTTCCTACAGACCGGAGTGAATTTGGGCCTATAATTAGGCTCCATTAAAGTTCAGATTTCGGCCCTATTCATTTTCTTTCAGAAGGAATTGGCTTCTCTCCCAGAAGTCCAGACTTTTGTGAAAGAAGTGCTGCATATCCAGCCTCCTTTTGTGCCTCCAGTGCACCATGGGACCTTAACATGGTGTTACGGTTCCTTAAGTCTCACTGGTTTGAGCCGCTTCAAACGGTGGAACTAAAGTATCTCACTTGGAAGGTGGTCATGTTGTTGGCCTTGGCGTCTGCTTGGAGAGTGTCTGAGTTAGCGGCTTTGTCTCACAAGAGCCCCTATCTGATCTTCCATGTGGACAGAGCTGAGTTGAGGACTCGTCCTCAATTTTGGCCTAAGGTGGTTTCCTCTTTTCATATGAACCAACCTATTGTGGTGCCTGTGGCTATGCGGGACTTGGAGGATTCTGAGTCCCTTGATGTGGTCAGGGCATTGAAAATTTATGTAGCCAGAACGGCTCGGGTTAGGAAAACAGAGGCACTGTGTGTCCTGTATGCAGCCAACAAGGTTGGCGCTCCTGCTTCTAAGCAGACTATTGCTCGCTGGATCTGTAACACGTTTCAGCAGGCTCATTCTACGGCTGGATTGCCGTTACCAAATTCTGTAAAGGCCCATTCCACTAGGAAGGTAGGCTCTTCTTGGGTGGCTGCCCGAGGTGTCTCAACGTTACAGCTTTGCCGAGCGGTGACTTGGTCGGGTTCAAACACCTTTGCAAAGTTCTACAAGTTTGATACCCTGGCTGATGAGGACCTCTTGTTTGCTCAATCGGTGCTGCAGAGTCATCCGCACTCTCCCGCACGTTTTGGAGCTTTGGTATAATCCCCATGGCCCTTACGGAGTCCCAGCATCCTCTAGGACGTAAGAGAAAATAAGATTTTAAACCTACCGGTAAATCTTTTTCTCCTAGTCC
The DNA here is from genome assembly GCF_028390025.1 of Pseudophryne corroboree. Taxonomy (NCBI): domain Eukaryota; kingdom Metazoa; phylum Chordata; class Amphibia; order Anura; family Myobatrachidae; genus Pseudophryne; species Pseudophryne corroboree. Next base: position 901,829,932 of record NC_086445.1, on the reverse strand, counting down.
GTAGAGGATGCTGGGCGCCCGTCCCAGTGCGGACTGAATTCTGCAAGACTTGTATATAGTTTTGGCTTACATAAGGGTTATGTTACAGTTTGATCAGTCTCGGGCTGATGCTGTTTTGTTTCATACTGTTAACTGGTTCGTATATTCCACGTTATACGGTGTGGTTGGTGTGGGCTGGTGTGAATCTTGCCCTTGGATTAACAAATCCTTTCCTCGTACTGTCCGTCTCCTCTGGGCACAGTTTCTCTAACTGAGGTCTGGAGGAGGGGCATAGAGGGAGGAGCCAGTGCACACCCATACCTAAAGTTCTTTTTAGTGCCCATGTCTCCTGTGGAGCCCGTCTATTCCCCATGGTCCTTACAGCATCCTCTACGGACGAGGAGAAAAAGATTTACCGGTAGGTTTAAAATCTTATTTTTCACCTTTGGGTAGCCCTTACAAATTTTTACCTCTGGGCCTATATTATATCTAATTACGTCCCTGGACCTGCTCAATGTAATGTGGTATAAAATGAACTGGATGGCACTATAATGTCACATAATATGTACTAGAGCACTGTATTGTGGCACAATATGAACTGGGGATACTGTATATCATTATGTGAATTGAGAGTACTATGTTGCACAATGTGATATCATGTGAATTAGGGCACAACTTTGGTTCATAAAATAAACTACTGTAAAATAGTACTATAGGGTGTAACATTAACTAGGGCACTACTAGGCTTTAGAAAATGAAATAGGACACTATAATGGGGCATGAAATTAACACAGCTGTGAACAGGTGTCTCTCTAGAAACATTGAGACAGGGGCCCCTACAAAATGATGCTATAGGGTCCACAAAGTTCTGGCTACACCCCTGGCTGCAAGATAACGAGTTTTATGGTAAGAACTTACCTTTGTTAAAACTCTTTCTGCGAGGTACACTGGGCTCCACAAGGAAAGACATAGGGGGTGTAGAGTAGGATCTTGATCTGAGGCACCAACAGGCTGAAAAGCTTTACTGTTCCCAGAATGCATAGTGCCGCCTCCTCTATAACCCCCGCCTCGACACTTGCGGACGAGAAAGGAAGCAACGAATCCTGTCCTGAAGCTTCAGGACTTTCTCCTGAGACAAGAACAACCTCTGGTTGTGAGTGTCCAATAGCGCTCCCAGGTGCACCATGCTCTGAGCAGGGACCAGGGAGGATTTCTTCCAGTTGATGAGCCACCCGTGGGCTTGTAGAAACCGGACCGTCATATCCAGATGACGTAGGAGAAGTTCTGGGGAATTTGCCAGGATTAGCAAATCATCCAGATACGGCAGTATCCTGACCCCTTGACGGCGGAGTACCACCGTCATCACCGCCATGACCTTGGTGAAGACTCGCGGAGCCGTAGTTAAACCAAAAGGTAACGCCCGAAACTGGTAATGGAGGTTGCAAATCGCAAACCTCAGGTATTGCTGATGTGACGCTGCTATAGGAATATGCAGGTAAGCATCCTGTATGTCCAGGGAGACCATGTAGTCCCCTGGTTCCAAGGCCAGAACTATAGAGCAAAGGGTTTCCATACGGAACTTGGAAACCTTCACAAACCTGTTCAATGCCTTGAGGTTGAGAATGGTCCTGGAGGACCCATTCGGTTTCGGGACTAGAAACAGCGGAGAATAGTACCCCCGGACCCTTTGCGCAAGAGGCACCTGTACTACGACTCCTGTATCCAGGAGGGTTTGTACCACCGAATGTAAAGTGTTTGCCTTTGTCTGGTTCAACGGGACGTCTGTCCGGCAAAATCGATGAGGGGGTCGGTTTTTGAAGGCTATGGCGTAACCTCGAATGACAACTTCCCATACCCAGGCATCTGAAGTGGTCTTCAACCATTCCTGGGTATACCCTAGAAGCCGGCCCCCCACCCAGGGGGAGGCCCGCCCCGTCATGCTTATTGGTCTTAGAATCTGGCTTACGGGCCGCCAAGGCTCTTTTGGGCTTTGTCTTACCAGATTTGGAAGTGCGGGTCTGCTTGTTGTACGCCTGACCTTTTTCTTTACCTGAAGGACGAAAGGGGCGAAAGGAAATACCTTTAGCCTTCGAGACAGAAGGAGCGGTACTTGGCAGACAGGCGGTTTTGGCCGTAGCCAAGTCAGCCACAATCTTATTTAAGTCCTCCCCAAACAGAATATCTCCCTTGAAAGGGAGTAGCTCCAGGGTTTTTCTAGAGTCCAGATCCACAGACCAGGATCTCAGCCACAAAATCCGGCGAGTCAGGACTGACGTAGTAGAGGCCTTGGCTGCTAGGATACCGGCATCAGAAGCCGCCTCTTTAATATAGCGAGAAGCTGTGACAATATATGACAAGCATTGTCTAGCATGGTCAGAAGAGATTTCAGCTTCTAACTCCAAGGCCCATGCTTCAATAGCCTCTGCAGCCCATGTTGCTGCAATAGTGGGCCTTTGTGCAGCACCCGTGAGGGTGTAAATCACTTTTAGACAACCCTCCACATGTTTATCCGTAGGCTCTTTTAGAGACGTGACGGTAGTGACAGGTAGAGCTGAGGAAACCACCATCCTAGCCACATGTGAGTCCACTGGAGGAGGTGTTTCCCAATTTATAGACAGCTCTGGCGCGAGGGGATAGAGAGCCAGCATCTTCTTTTGAGGCACAAACTTCTTACCCGGATTTTCCCAGGGTTCCTGACGTATATCCACTAGGTGGTCAGAGTGAGGTAAAACTTGTTTAACCACCTTCTGACGCTTGAACCTATCTGGTTTCTTAGGAGGGACGGATGGCTCGGGATCATCCGTAATCTGTAAAATCAACTTAATAGCCTCCAAAAGATCAGGAACATCCACATGTGAACCACCCTCCCCATCAGCAGTATCTGAGTCAGAATTTGTGGGGTCAGTGTAAGTGCCATCTTCATCAGACGAGGTATCAGTGACAGCAATGGATTGTGAGGAGATAAGAGCTCGCTTAGAGGACCCCTTGGGCTTGGGCGAGCGAGGGTCAGACTTTTTAGTAGTCAGGGACTGGTTCAACTTCTTCAACTGAGCAGATAAATTGTCCGCCCACAGCGGATTAGCTGCAGGGACCACATACGGTTGAACCGGCATAGGCGGTCCCATAGGGGGTGTTAATTTATTAACTAGCGTATGCAGAAGCGTGGAAAAAGCAGCCCACGGTGGGTCATTATGGACCTCCGTTGCCACAGTTCCACTGGGGGGCAAGGAGCCCCCAGAACCAGAACCCACAGCTGCTATATTCTCCTCATATGGATCTGTGGCTTCAGCAACACCAGCAGTGTGTTCCGCCCCAGAACCGTTACCGTCAGAAGCAGACATGATATAACTTGCAGTATCAGGTAACACAGTACAATTGGCAGCAGCACAATACCTCTTACCCTAACCCCTGTGCAGTGTAGTCAGCACAAGCAAGGACACAGGAGAGATACGGTGACTAAAATCACAGAGAAAAATACGTATTAGAGTATATCTTGTTAATATCCTATATTATTATAAGACCTGACGCACCAAGCCCCCTCAGGTTATAGAATATAGGGTGAGTGAGAGACATGAAATGGAAACCACTCAGCAAGCTAATGCACACACATATAGTCACAGTTATACAATGCAGAGGTTATTACTAACAATAATACTGCACTGGACCAGCTGATATAGCTATGTAGTCAATAGATATAACACTGCACAGTAAGAACTGGATGTATATCACAGGGTAATTATACTAGAAAACCCTGACTAAATGCACTCTTTCTTAACTAACACTGTCTAATAGGCAGGTAGAATACTTAAGTGTCATGACAGCGCTGACAACCAGGTGGCTTTACACAGGAGGATTTGCCCAAGCAGTCCCAGGAACAGTGTAACTGAGAGAAATGGCGCCCAAACACTGACAGGGAGTGAGGAAAAGACAGATATGCAGCTCCAGGGCGGGAACATTTGCGGGAAATGGCGCCCTGGGGCTGGGGGAGGGCCTCCAGGTCTAAGCCTTTTCCCCTCTGCTGGCAAAACCACCAGGTACTGTGGGCTACTATTAAAATGGCTTTAAGAGAAAACCTGACCTGCACCCATGCCCTGGTGATCTAGTGGGATCGCCTGTACTGCCACAGTGTCCACCACCAGCGCGCGTGGCCCGCTTCCCACTGACCGCGCCGGATCACGATAAAGTACGGTTCCCGCAAGCGGGACCCACTCACCACCTCCCGAAGCGCGGCCACGCGATCCCGGAGAGCCCCTGTCGTGTGTGCCTGACCATGGAAGAAAACCGGAGCCTCCTGCTGTAGTTACCCGGCAACCAGGGCTCGGGAGTGTACAGCGCCGCTGGGGAGAGATGGAGCCGCAGCAGTGAATGTCAAAAGACATATACACACTGCTGCTGCCCTTGAAGTCTTCACTTTTCTTCTAAAAAGCTCTTTTCAGGGCTGCCCAGCGCAGCCCCTCTGTTATGTGCCTGCTATCTGCGGCACCAACTACAAAACTGAGCTCCTGTGCAGGGAGGCGGGGTTATAGAGGAACCGGCGCTATGCTTTCTGGGAACAGTCAAAGCTTTTCAGCCTGTTGGTGCCTCAGATCAAGATCCTACTCTACACCCCCTATGTCTTTACTTGTGGAGCCCAGAGTACCCCGCAGCAGAAACATTTATATCTCTGAAGAGATTATATTTAATTATATGAATAAACTCTAGGCATTAATATTTTATCCATAGTTTATACTTCGCTTGGTGGAATTGTTCAATTGAATGTTATTAAATTGAGCAATGCATTGATATACCTCACTATATAATTTACTTGTGATTTTATTAGCACCAAAACGGATTATTCTTTACAATGGCTGTAATCCAAATATTTGTCACATCATTATTTCTAAAACATTTGAGAGCTGCTCACTTGCTATAAATCCCTTACTTTGTATCCAGTTGGCATAGTATAGTTTTCAGAATTTGTCCAACAAACTGCCTCATTTCAATTATGAGTGAAAGTGAAGTAATATTAATGTTTTTTGTACATCATCACCTAAACATTTAAAAAAAAAATATTGAAATACATTTTTCTTTAAAATATTTTAAATAAATGAAACTATAAATTGTGTTTTACAAAAAGAGTGTTAGATTTACAATTTAACGAATAGTACCATTGGGTATTTGGACAATTGGTGGCATCCTATAAATAAATGCAAATATACTGTACATATACTTAAGGTGATCATTGCTAAATAACACGTTACTCCCCTTTTAATGAATATAACTTCTACATTCCAAAAGGCATGATGATGCTTGTAGCTCATGTTCTGAAACAAAAAAAATAATTTCAGACAGCAATTCTTTATTTCATTTTAAGATAATATTTATTAAACAGGGTAAAATTATTTTTTATAAAAAGCATGTTCTACATTGCTGACTTCAAAAGAACATTTGTCGAAAATGTAAACTACTTTCTAGTAATAATACTATGACATTTTATTAAAATATTTAACTCTATACAATAATAAAGGTTCTGATAAAATTCAGATACACAATAGAATAGTATAACATTAAATAGCATAGATCATATTTTTCTACAAAACTAAAGAATTTCAAGGTTGGTAGATCAGTCTCTAGACCAGCCAGAGAAAAACATAGGCCCTCATTCCGAGTCGTTCGCTCGGTATTTTTCATCGCATCGCAGTGAAATTCCGCTTAGTGCGCATGTGCAATATTCGCACTGCGACTGCGCCAAGTATCTTTGCTATGAAGATAGTATTTTTACTCACGGCTTTTTCATCGCTCCGGCGATCGTAATGTGATTGACAGGAAATGGGTGTTACTGGGCGGAAACAGGCCGTTTTATGGGAGTGTGGCTGAAAACGCTACCGTTTCCGGAAAAAACGCAGGAGTGGCCGGAGAAACGGGGGAGTGGTTGGGCGAACGCTGGGTGTGTTTGTGACGTCAAACCAGGAACGACAAGCACTGAACTGATCGCACAGGCAGAGTAAGTCTGGAGCTACTCAGAAACTGCTAAGTAGTTTGTGAGCGCAATATTGCGAATACATCGGTCGCAATTTTAAGATGCTAAGATACACTCCCAGTAGGCGGCGGCTTAGTGTGTGTAACTCTGCTAAATTCGCCTTGCGACCGATCAACTCGGAATGAGGACCACATAACACCAATCCTTTGAAATTACCAAACAGGAGCAGATAGCAAGTATATACTGTAGATAGATATCATTTTAACTAAGCAAATAGTACTGTATGCAAAATTCACCTACAGAATTAAGACAGCTAGTTTATGAGTAGAACCAATATTCAGGTATATGTGACCCAATAATGTAGGAAGTAAATAAGTAATATACCACAATGGTACTCCTAGTTCTCAGTGATTTGATAGGCTGCTGTCATGAAAAGTAATTCAGCCAACAAAATGCACTCATACCTGTGTGCCATTCCTGTTTAATGCATTGCCTCCGGTATGCTAATTAGAAGAAGACAATTCAGCAGCATCCGAGTACTGTGCAAAGAAACATTACACCTCTGGCAATGCTTTGGGGAGAGACAATAATATGTAGTTTGTTTTCTTTGTCTTTATCACACTTTCATCTAGAGTGTGTGTGTGTGTGTGTGTGTGTGTGTGTGTGTGTGTGTGTGTGTGTGTGTGTGTGTGTGTGTGTGTGTTCTTATCATTTTGCAAATAATTTCCAAGCATGACATATAATATAAAACAATAAATATCCCTTTCTGAAAATGGTCCCATTGGACATGATGCAAGTTATGGGGACGAGGTATTCTCTAGTTGGGTTTGATCAAATTACTCCCTGAATCGGAATTTTGTCTACTCCTGGATTGTACCTTAATGGGCCACTAAGCCCAAAATACAAATTATCTTATATAATAGCTCTACTAACAATATTTACAAATATATATATATATATATATATATATATAGGCATAAAGAGAGAGAAAGAGAGAGAGAGAGAGAGAGAGAGAGATGTGCTTCAGGAGCTTATCACAATTTAAGCTATACTATGAGATAAAGTTTTGATATTGGGGGTCAATATTTTCCTACAAACATCACACCTCCTGTATTTTAGGCGGGTGATGTAGTAACATCTCACCTATCTCTGTACTAAGAGACATCCTGCATCAATGCTTATTGAAGCAATGTCAGACGCCTTAGTGCAACAATGTATTAAAAAGAGAGCAACTGGAGTGGTGCTACAGCAAGTCACTCCGTGGTGGTCTCTGCCCAGCTGTTTCACATCAGCATAGTGCTGATGTGGTATGTAATGGAGCCTGTATGGATCCCTTTGCGCATGCCCAAGATTTTGAAAAAAGTTTTTAATGTGAGCAAAGAGCGTCCAGAGACGGCAGCGGGACCTGTGAGTAAGCATAGTGCCATCATCAAATGGTGCTGTGTGTTATTAGACAAGTAGTATGAAACCTATAAGTGCACACCAACCATGGTGGTGACATTAGTAAGGGGTGAAAATAACTTTTCTGTCCAATCTTTAAATTATTTAAGATATCAATAACAATTTTACGAATGTGGTAACAAATAAATAACATAATATTAAGTGCAACCAAATAGTAAACCTCATTTTTGTGCAAGGTCTTTTACAAATAAAATGCCTTTGGCAACATATTTAACTTCTGGTACAGTAGAAGGTGCAAAACCGCAGAAAACAATGGGGCAGATGTATTCACCTGGAGAAGGCATAAGGAAGTGATAAACCAGTAGGGAGGCCAATCCCGGGCCATTTTTTCAATCCCGGGATTGAAAAACGGTCAATCCCGGGATTCCCGGGATTGCAGTAGGGATCAGAGAAAGTTGTAGGGAGCAGTGCTGGAGGGAGGGTGTAGGTTGCGGTTCGGGAGGTAGGGAGGGTGTAGGTAGCAGTGCGGGACTCAGGAGGGAGGGTGTAGGTCGCGGCAGGGAGGGTTGGTAGCAGCGCGGAAGGGAGGAAGGCTGTAAGGAGCACCACTGAATGCACGGAGGAAGGGAGAGAGGGTGGGTGTAAGTAATAGTACTTACTATTAGACGGGCGGCAACCATTAACACACTGAACGCGGCGGCATTTCAAATGAAGCGCCGGCCGCCAGCCAACCAGAGCTGGCGGACCGGCAGCCAATCAGGGAAGTGGCTGCAGCAGTCGCTCCTGATTGGCTGCCGCTGCAGCTTCCCTGATTGGCTGCCGGTCCGCCAGCTCTGATTGGCTGGCGGCCGGCGCTACATTTGAAGTTCCGCCGCGTTCAACTTGTTCATGGCTGCCGCCTGCCTAATATTAGTAAGTACTATTACTTACACACCCACCCTCCCTCCGCCGCGCATGCGCAGTATAATCCCGTGAATCCCGGGATTGGATGCTCCAATCCCGGGATTCAAATCCCGGCATTTTTGGGCCCAAATCCCGGGATCCCGACGAACCCGATACTGGGATTGGCCTCCCTATAAACCAGTGATATGTGCAAGGTGATAAACACACCAGCCAATCACCTCCAATATGTAAACTAACAGTTAGGAGCTGATTGGCTGGTGCATTTATTACCTTGCACATATCACTGGTTTATCACTTCCTTATGCATTCTCGAGGTTAATACATCTGCCCCAATGATACTTGTGGCATAAAATGTGTTCATTCCACAGAAGCCACCCCTTACTCTTTAGATACAGGTTCAGTCAGTTCAATTAGTCTACTAAAAGTAATTATGTTATTCAGATAAACCAAGAGACTGACAAAATAAAATTCCTTGCAGAAGATTCCAAAGGCAAGTTTCAGGATTGTCCCTTACAAACTCCAGTTAATGATTTGTATTACTGAGTTTGATCTTAAACTAAAATATTTGTTTCAGTTTGTTGGCAAAGTTCAAAAAGAGTAAAAAAAAATACAAAGAAAAACAAAAACATAAACTCAACTCCTAAAGCACTATTTGTGATTATCTTGGTCATTATTTAGGAGTGCACTATTTCAAATATATAAATTGCCACTGGTTGAATTAGCATGCCATTATAAAGTAGTGTTTTGTAATGCACTTGATGAACTGTACCAATTTCCAATACAATTTGAAAAATTTAAAATTGACTAGAAATCTGCAGAGTAATTAAAAAAAACACATAAATTAATAACAATTATAGATACATTTAGATTGTCCACTTTTAAATAAAATGTCCTTATTTTATGCTGTCTTTCTTGTTTTTCGTGTTATATGTCCATATAAAATGATAGGTTTCTGAAATTCTCCAGTTGTCTTGCATTGAATTACTCATCGCGTTATGAATTATTTTGTCTTCCTGATTTCAGAATTTTCTTCTTTTTTAAAATATCAATATTTGAATATGCAATGATGTTTAAAAATCATATACAATAGTTTACATGATGATATGTAATCTATAGTAAAAAAGTTAATTTTTATTGCAGCTCAAGTGACTCCAGTGGCAGCAAATCAAATTCCGTTTTGTGGCTGTTGAAGCTGTGGGCTCCTCCAAATATATCTTCATGATAACGCATTTCACTCTGCAAACCAGGTAAATAAATTAGAATTGACGTCAGATTTCATGTGCTTATTACATGCTACATCAGTATCAGACAATTTAACATCAGAATACATTCTAATGACATTCATCTTTGTAAGCTAAATTCAACCAATATGGTATAGTGGGTCAGTGTAATGTAAGCCTACTGTATGTGGTCAAGTAGTGTTGGGTGGTTGCAGTGACTTCCATGTTTATGTGGTCAGGTAATGCTGGGTACAATAGCTACGTACCTCGTAAATATGTCTATGTGATCAGATAATATGAGGTAGGTGCGATACTTTATGGTCAATTTAAAGTAAGGTAAGGTGCTATAGGCGAATAATCTCATGATCATGTCTACATAGTAAGAAATGTTTGGAAGATGTAGTGATCTATGCCTGCACAGAGAGCAATACATTTGTATAAGGATCATGTCCAGTGGCCAGGTCATGTTGTATGATAATGTCTAATCTGTAAAAGTCCACAAATATCAGAAATATGGTCAGTTTCTTCAGCATTTGTTAAATAGTCTACAATTTCATGTGCTGTCCATGTAGTCTACATTAAGGGGTCAATTAATTTATCCACGAGGGGGGAGAATTGCTGTTGCTTTGGTGTGGAAACACCAGCAACTGCACCTCATCTTGGTCCCATTCGTGGTCTCTCTCCATATTTGCACATTTTTGTACACAGCATTAAAATCAGAGAGTCTGGTGCTACAGTAAGTGTAGCATACAGCCACAGTTACGGGAGGCGGTGGAGAGAAAATTTTATTGACTCCAAAGGTTTATAAAAATGTGTGTACTACAGTTGATAAATTAATAACAATTATGGATACATTTAGATTGTCCACTTTTCATTCATCAGTCAAACATTATTTCACGTTTTGTTATTGAAAGTTGACTCTGTAATACACAATGGGGGTGATGTATGAAAAAACGTCCTAACGGACGTTATGTGTCCAGGGGGATATCACCACATTATCATGGTGATACGCCCGCAGCCGCCGCCACAATGTATGATTAAGGCCCCCGCCGATGTGGGAGGGCGTTATCCTACCTGTCCCGCGGTAGCGCACCTCCCACATCGGCTCGGCCGGGTTCAGCGCTGCAGTCTGTGCGCATGCGCACTTCTCTCCTGCTTCCTGTCTGCACCGAAGGAGGCCCCCCGGCGCTTGCGCGGTGATGTTTGTGGACCAGCAGATTACTGGCCACGAACAGTAAAGTTTGTTGGAAAAAAAACTCAGCGAGTGCACATTTGGCACTCATCGCCTGCCTGGGGGAGGCGTTACGCCCGGAGTCCACAAGAGACGAAAAGTGACAGCAGAGGCAATCATACATTGCCTCTGCTCTTCGTCTCCCGTCCAGTACTGCGGAGAAGTGGTAAGTGGCGGGGGCGCACGGCGGCCAGGGCATACGGCGCTAACACGCCGGTCATACATATGGATGCAGTGCTAAATGCTGCCTTAAGGTGCGCTGTGGTCAGCGGGAACCACAGCGCACTTTCACACATCTGGCCCAGTATTATTTACCTTTAGCCGGGAGAAACAGTTTTGCGCATCTTCCTCGCTCACCCCCTTCTTCCTTGCAATAATCCATTTCAGTGTTGAAGCCACATCTCTGGCCATCTCCAAGTTCCCACATACATACACATGTCCTTCTTCTCCAAAGATAGTCTTGTAGACTATATCTTCAAGGTTTTTCTTGAGAATGTCCTGAACATATGTCTGGAGATAAAAGACAGAATGGGAATGTATAATAAATAATGCACTTTCATTCACTTGTTCCTGCAGAGACAACTCGTATGTAATATATTTCATTTGAGTTGTTTCTGTTGCAGGCCTGGAGACAAACCAAAAGGCAGTATCACAAATGGAGTTAAATACTTGAAATTAAAGGAAATTTTAGGTCAAATATTAGTAACAGTTACCAGTATTACAAATGGAAAAGTATCAAAAATATTCTAGTACTGTATATTTCATTATTATGACCACCTCCTACATTTGACGTCGACAGCTTGTAGCCCATGAAGTACGTCACATGTCGTACGTTGGCTTGGTGGGTATACAAGATGTGTGCTAGGCCGTCTGGACACATATCACTCGTTCCTGTCTTGGGTAAAATGGACAATTTATCCGAGTTGCGAAAAGGGATGATTATTGGCTTTCAGGCCAAGGGTGGCAGTATTTCTGAAACGCAGTTTGTGAACTGTTTGTGTGCTGCTGTGGTGAAGGTTTATCACGACTGGATAAATGGCAGCATTGCGATTAACCAATGTGGAAACTGCGGAGCACCACGTGCCATTGATGTGAAAGGTGAACGTCGGCTAAGAAGGTGCGTGAGGGCTGAATGACATGCTACAGTGGAGCAGCTCACCGTCAAAATGAACCTGGGGGCTACCAGACGTTCAGCCCGTCTAGCTGATGTCCCTGCTGCACATGACGGTTACTGTAGCTATTAGCTGGTGGTCATAATAATGTGACTCGACCATGTATTTTACCAGTTTATTTACAGATTGACATAAGAAAAGCAAAATAATCTAATCTCATATTTATGTAACAAATTAGTTGTTAATTTTCTGTGTAGTCTACAAGGGTCATTATATAAACATTAAAGTAAATGTAGAGATATACAATGTAGAAACAAAAATCTAGGGCTGGACCAATTATACCAGTCACAGGTGATAACAAGGAGTCCTATAGATATCCCAGATACCCTTAATAAGTTACATAATTGGTAAACAGTCACTCATTTAGGGATCTGATTAGAGTCGGTCTGAAACGTAATCACAATTTGTAATTTTTTAAAAAAAAGTCGCATCTCTGTGACATATTCACAGTGAGTCATATCTGCAGTTCTTGAGCTGCGACTCCCTCCCACTGTCGTATATGATGGAGATGAAACTGAATTGATACTGGGGGCCTGGCATAGATAGTGCAGATGATAAAATTATACAAATTGCAGCATACAATGCATAAACAGTACATTGAAGATAACGGCCGGATTGTGCAATAAGTACCCAAGTGGCATCAAGCATCTGAATTGCTAAGTGAAGCTGACACACACACACACACACACACACACACACACACACACACACACACACACACACACACACACACACACACGAATCAGTCTTATTTTCTGATAAACAAGATTTCTTGTTCCTGCTGTTTTACTAAATTTGAATATAAGGGGATGTTTTTCACAAATGCACTCATTATTAGCAGCCTTGCTGTCATCATGATCAACTTTTACACTTACACCAGGGTCAGAGCTTTTCGGCAGGTATGTTAGCTTCAATTTGCAATGACATGCCCACACCACTGCCTTACTTTACTTTCATTGCTACTGCACACCCACTGAATACACATTAACGCCTTCTTCCTGCAATTCCACACCTATTCTAGCCTCAGTCTCAACCCCCAATTGCAGTGGGTCCTAGTAGAGCCTTTAGATAAAAAAGACACGGATTGCATCCGTAGCATGAAAGATCACATTCTGAGGCTGAAAAAAAGTCTCAAAATACATTTAAGACTGACAGTAAATAAAGCCCTTGTTGAGCACATCAATCTTATTTCATCCACCTCTATATCGCTTTTTGTTTACAGACAATTTAAATGTCCCTTTGATTTTAAGAACCTTAGAAGTCATGAACAGGTACCAAAAACCCACCAAAATAATGGAAAATGTCTGTTGTGCCCACTGCTTGTCCCCTGCCTCCTACAGAGAAATATCAGAGCAGAGACAACACACCATCTCCTGCTCCATAGTGCATTCTAGGTACACCCTAAAAGGTACCCAGCACTTGTTCTCTCTGTTTACTAGGCATGCTGACCAGTCTTGAATTGAGACGATTAGACACAAAAGATGACCCTGAACTCTCCTTCCAGCTGTGTGCCTTGCTTCAAAGCAGGCTCCCATGTGACAGCTTCCGATGGGTCAATGCTATGATAGAAAGATCCCTGGAGGAGTTAAATAGCTACTGAAGAGGACCATGAAGGACTATAATGATACATTTCATACTTAAAACTTCAATTGATATAATTGATATATAACAAGTTTACTATGGGTATGTTATTTATCTTATTAATACAAATTTACTACTACTATATACAGTGCCACTTCTAGCAGCGGTTGAGCCATGCAATTGTACGGGGCACCTGCCGTCGCACTTTTTGTACCCTATCCTGCTCCCCCTCCTCCCTCTTACACAGTACTCCCCTCGGGGGCGGAGTGTCGCAGAATGATGTTGCATCGTGATATCACAACACAACCACTTCATTTTGCAAAACTCCACCCCCCAAGCAGAATACTATGACTGGGAGGAGGGAAAGCAGGATAGCAGTGCTGTATGCACCAGCGCGTATACACCCTTAGGCAATGAGCATTACCCTTAACAATGAGCATTACCCTTGGCAATGAGCACGGATCCCAGAGCATGAAATACGTGGTGACGAGCATGATACCCAGCGCATGAAACCCCTGGAAACGAGCATGACACCCAGCGCATGGAACCCCTGGCAACGAGCAGGTAATTTAAAAATAACTAGAAGCTTTACTGTTGGGCATAATATGGTGCAAGGGGAATTACTGTGTGGGGCTAATATGCTGATTTTTTTTTTAAACTGTTGACCGAGGTCTGTTATTGCAGGGTCAAAAACTGGGGCGTAAGGTAGTCTTTTGCTGCAAGGTCATGCCCATTTTAGCAAGGCCACGCCCATTTTAGCAGGGCCACAGGGTTTGCGCAAAATAGTTTTAATGTCTATGGGGGGGGGTCGCATTTTTGAATGTCTATGGGGGAGGCGCGTTTTTAATGCTCGCACTGGGAACCAAATTGTCTACAAACAGCCCTGACTATACCGTAATAATATTAAGAAGACGGGACAGATCACTCTTCTTAATACTTACCAACATGCAGTGGCGTATCTATAATGGGTGCAGTGTATGCAGTGCACACGGGCCCCTGGGTCCAGAGGGGACTCACACCTCACACACTGCACCCATTTCTTCTATACTTACCTTTCTGGTGTCCATCATTGTCCATGTGTGGGCCCCCTCCTCTCCCGTTGCCGGCAGTGCCGCTGTTAGCGCTCTGAGCACTAGAGACTCTGGAACAGTGCCAGAGTCTATAGCGCATGCACAGATCTTAAAAAAAATGTCCGCCGTGCCATTTTTTCAGAGACCTGCGCATGTGCTGTAGACTCTGGCACTGTTCCAGAGTCTCTAGTACTCAGAGTGCTAACAACAGCACTGCTGGCAATGGGAGAGTAGGGGGCCCACACACGGAGACTGCACACGGGTCCCCTCCTCTCTAGATATGCCGCTGCCAACATGTCTCCTTTTATCCAACAAACAATGGCCTACTCCAGTTTCCACACTATTTTTACTCTGCATTAACCGAATCTGAATTAATAACTTGATGATGGTAAATATACCTTATAATTTTGTATTGAGTATCTTTGGAAAATAAGTGGGTGAAATGAGTGGTTAAACCACTGTGTCCCGACATAAGCAGGACATGAATCTAATTCTGCATTCATATAAAATGAGCATGTGATGCAGTACAAACAATACATCATACCGGTAACATACTTAAATGATATCATTTACTTCTCACCTTTGCTTGTCCTGGCTCCCGGGAATAAGCAGTGAATACATCTTTTAAAATTCCTTTGCTTTTCATGTACTCCTTCTCTTCTTTGTATATTTCCTCAACTGCTGATTGACAACCTGCCAGCAATACTATAGAACCAACCTTTGTTCCTATAATGAAACCATAATTATTAACATGTCATTTATATATTAAAAGTTTCAGAATATACTGTAACTTGTTGATATGGTACTAACTTTGTACATTACACTGTAATCTGGCAAGTTCACATCTAATAATTTAATGATCATGTAGAGCAGACTCTTGGCAAAAGAAGACTTTACATTTCCATGCACACACACACACTAAGAAGTTGCATAAGACATGCAAATCCAAACACCAAACAAAGGGGGTCATTCCGAGTTGATCGCTCGCTAGCTAGTTTTAGCAGCTGTGCAAACGTTATGCCGCCCACTTGGAGTGTATTTTAGCTTAGCAGAAGTGCGAACGGTTGTATTGCAGAGCGCCTGCAAAAGAATTTTGTGTAGTTTCAGAGTAGCTCAAAACCAACTCAGCGCTTGCGATCACTTCAGACTATTCAGTTCCGGATTTGATGTCACAAACCCGCCCAGCGTTTGCCCAGCCACGCCTGCGTTTTTCCGCACACTCCCTGAAAACGGTCAGTTGCCACCCAGAAACGCCCACTTCATGTCATTCACTCTGCGGCAAGCAGTGCGACTGAAAAGCTTCGCTAGACCCTGTGCAAAACTACATAGTTCGTTATGCCCGCACGTCGCACGTGCGCATTGTGCCGCATACGCATGCGCAGAACTGCCATTTTTTAGCATGATCGCTGCGCTGCGAACAAATTCAGCTAGCGATCAACTCGGAATGACCCCCAAAGCCCTAAGATTTTAGTGAGCTAATTTACTTAATTCCAATATTAAAAAGTATTTTCAAAGACATATCTGAAATATCACTGTAGTAGTTATGTGCGTGGTTGTAGACTTTGTACCTAACTTTAAATACAATATAAGTTTAAAGTTGAGGTAAATTGTGAAAAAGAGTATGATATTAAGAAGGGTAAATTGTATTGTCTTTAATGACAGTGCTGTGAAAGTTCCCACATCCCTCTTATCTCAATAAATATGCTATCTTTCATGCTGCACAATACATTCAGGTCTCCTATTCTCCGAGCATTAATGAGAACGTCTCAGTGATCAACCAAACTACACCAACGTTCATCACTTCGCTTATCTCAAACTATCTCCCAACCCAACCTCTTTGCTCTTCACAAGATCTGCGTCTCTCATCTACATTCATTACTCACTCCCACTCACGACTGCAGGACTTTCTTCAGGCTGCACCCACTCTGTGGAATGCCCTAAAATGCACAATAAGACTCTCCTCTAGTCTCCAAACCTTCAAGCGTTCCCTGAAAACTCACCTCTGCAAGCAAGCGTATCAAATTCCAGAACCGCCCACATAACTTTCATAAACCTTCCTATCAAAATGCATCCACTCTGCACAGTCCACACATATCACATGTCTCCTCATTCTTCACTTTCCCTTCCTCTCGACCCTGGTTCATTCATTGCTATGTGACCATATCCTACAGCCCACCAAGAACCTTTGGAATCTGGTGGACAACTCTGCAACAGATAGCACCTATCCTTGTGTTTTCATGCCTATTTCCCTATAGATTGTAAGCTTGCGGGCAGGGCCTTCCTAGCTCTGTGACTGTCTGTTATTACCCAGTTTTGTTATATCATTGTTATTTCCAATTGTAAAGCGCAACGGAATTTGCTGCACGATATAAGAAACTGTTAATAAATAAATAATAAATAAATAATAATCAGGAACATTTTCACAACTCTTAATATACAGTACTGTATATAGCAGTTATACTTTTTCTCAGTGTCAGAGTGTATTGTTCTTGGATCATAACTAACAACGTGTAATTATTCCAGGAATGTATAACAGGTGGTTCCCAATAAAAATCTATTATATATCTGATAAGCAAGTACTCAAAACAGATTGTGAGATCCCACATAGGGGGGTATTCAATTAAGTGCCGTTTTTTCAGCTGGTCGAAAAAACGGCACTAATTGAAATTAATACCCCCCATAGTCTCCTGACCTACAGGTTGTAATCCTCTAACATATAGAACTGTGCCTTCCATTTTGGGAAAACTGAATGACAGCACTCAAATGCATAGCCCAGTGCTTCTCAAATCCAGTCCTCAGGACGGGTGGTCTTCAGGTTGCCGACTGTCGGGATCCCGGTACACAGTATACCGGCGCTGGAATCCCGACAGCCGGCATACTGACAGTTTTTCTCCCTCATGGGGGTCCACGACCCCCCTGGAGGGAGAATAAATAGGGCGCCACCGTGCCCACAGCGTGGTGAGCGTGGCGAGCCCGCAAGGGGCTCATTTGCACTCGCCACGCTGTCGGTATTCCACTGGTCGGGCTTCCGGCGCCGGTATGTTGGTCTCTGGGAGCCCGGCCGACAGCATACCATACCGCACCCCTCAGAACACGCTGACTGCACATTTTATGTATCTCCTTGCTGGTGCACAGGTGTATTCATTACTGACTGACTGACACATTATAAAAGATCCTCAGGTGGAGCTAATTATTTCACTTGTGATTCTGCGAGGAGACCAGTTGGTGTCCCGGAAACTAAATTTGAGAAGCACTGGCCTAGGATTGATTTGTCAGTATAAAGTACCCACCTATCATTTTCTAAATGACTCTTGGCTAAACTTTAAAATAATACTTAATGTAAATGTTTCAGTTTCACATGACATTATGTTTTGATAATGCATTTGGTCCAGTATATGATGTCATACCTTTTATTTCTAGGTCATGTGATCTCTGTTGCCAGAATGCTCTGAATGGAGAAATTCCTGCTCCGGAGCCAATGAGAATGCATGGTGTTAAAGGGTTCTCTGGCAGATGGAATGCGTCTGTGCTGCAAAATAGATACATAAATATGTATATTAAAATAGCAAAAATAAATGAATGTCAACACACCGAGATGCCCTCCTGTGATTTTAACAGATTTCCGTTATCCTAATGAAAAGGATAAGGTGGCACTCCATGGACTTTATATAAGTACCATTGTAGTCAAACCATTATGATTCAGAAGATAGAGAAGTGTCTTGTGGTGGCACATAACAATGAAGAAAGGTAAGTATTAAAATATAACTTTTAATAATTTTATTAATATGCCTGTTGTTTGTGAAAATATCCAAAACGTAAAGGAGTGAAAACGTGAATAATTTAAGATATACATTTCAGAGTTAATTAGACACACACGCATGGAGAGCGTGGATTTTTAACATCATTTTTCACTCTTTATTCACGGTTTCACTGGCACTCTAGATGAAATAAAATGATGCCGGGTGTCCGACTTGTGATAATACAGGGATGAATCTTCTGTGGGACATGGCAGTCCCCTCTATGGGAGAAACAAGGCAACACTCCACACATTAATGTAAAGTGGGATATCGTTCAATTATGACATTACATGCATTCAGGCAACAAAGTTTCAAAGCCCGCAGTTCTTTTCATCAGGTCATGTAGTGGGATATTTTTTACATACTGTATATCACACGGCATGACCTTAGGAAAAGGACTGCGGGCCTTGAAACATCATTGCCTGAATGCATGTAATGGCTTGGTAGAATAATATAATATATTATACCATACATTTGTACCCATGGAGTGCATCCTCCGTTCTTCAATAGAGTGGACTGCCATGTCCCACAGAAGATTCAAAGCTACAGTATATATATATATATATATATATATATATATAGTGCAGTGTTTTTCACTAACCGTGGAAATGATAGCACTCCTCAGACGAAAATCATTAAGGTCAAAGTGATATCTTTACTGTCAAAATCAAAAGCAGTACCACATATAATAATAGTCTCTCACCAACGTTTTGGTCCCCAACCGGGACCTTTCTCAAGGTGTCTCAACAAACCAACAGTGTCAAAGAATCAAATGTGCAGCATGTATGACGTGCACTTGCAGAAAAATGGGGTCCCTTGATGGAGGCTTCAAGCTTCAATGTACTGATCAATACATGAACTGAACCCCATGTGTTATGGTGAGCTATTATTGGTGAGTGCAGAGCAAATATTATATATAATATATATATATATATATATATACACACACACACACACACACACACACACACACACACACACACTAGAGGGATAACACCAAATGTGCGCACCTGGGTTTGTAATTTAATTTTTGCACATAGGGAAACAGATAGACTTACCCGGGTCACTGAGAGCCGATACTGGTATTTAAACTACCCTGCAAATATTTCAGTGTCATTGCTATATATACAGTCAGTGCCCTCTTTCAACAACATACGCTTTAGCTGAAATTTCATGGCATACAACACTGGCTTTGTGTGGTTGAAGAGTGTTTACCAGTGAGCGCTATATTCTGTTCATACCTTCGTATAAAACAGGGAACCATGTCATTGAGATGCATAGTGTTGAACCACGTGCTGCACACTCCATGGTGAAGTGTACCATGACCACCTAAAAAGAAACAAATGATTAAACAGAGAATCATAAATATGTCTTATATAAATTCTGCATATTTAGTGTGCTGTTTACAAACTGTCAGGTGTTCCTGATAATGGGTTCAACCCTAGAACACCTGCATGAAGATTAAGGTAATTCATCAAAGGATTCAAACTTTTGAAAGTTCTTTTTTTTTTTTGGTTAAAATGACTAATATGTTAGGAAGGAACCGCAATAGGTCTCTGTTGCTTATATAACTACACATCTGTAATACATAGTTTTATAGATGGCAAAAGTCATCCCTGAAAAGAAGCAAGGGGTCTGTACACCTATGAGCAAACCCTACTAATTAGGCACACCTTTCCACTATATAGACATAAGGATTTATCAATCCTCCTAAATAGTGGAGAAGTGGACAAATAGACTACAGTCTATAAAATAATAGTAGAAGCTTATTGGACAATAAGGTCAACTTCAGTCTTTAAATGACAATGAGTTTGCATTCAACACATAGAGCAAGAGAAGCTACTTTCTGCATCTACAGAGATGCATTCTTAAAGCCAAGATCAACCCTGAGAATTGTTGACACTTTAAAACTATGATTGTGCAAACATTTTGTATCAAAACATTGCTGATTGGAACAATCAAAATTAGTCTGCCAAAATATATTATTCTGTTGTATGAAACTATGTAATTAATCTGTTATGTATTGCTCCACTACACTCAATGGACCAATAACAGGGGTGCAAGAGGCATAATGCTACATAATGAGCAAAAAACCAAAACAAAAAAAAAACATAGCTACTCACCACTCACCAAAAATATATATTTGATCATTTTTAATGTTGCTATTTACATTTTTATTCTATATTAAAATCAGTGAATGTTAGTTCCATACATTGTAGTATGTGTTAAACTGACCAAATGTAGTAGTAGTAGTAATAATAATAATAATAATAATTATATTTATGTAGCGCTCTTTCTCCAATAGGACTCAAGGCACTTAACAGAATGAGACATAAAAACAGAAATATAGGGCCTAGGGGGTAATTCAGATCTGATCGCAGCAGCAAATTTGTTAGCTAATGGGCAAAACCATGTGCACTGCAGGTGGAGCAGATATAACATTTGCAGAGAGATTTGGGAGGGTTATATTGTTTCTGTTCAGAGTAAATACTGGCTGCTTTATTTTTACACTGCAGTTTAGATTTCAGTTTGAACACACCACACCCAAATCTAACTCTCTCTGCACATGTTATATCTACCCCTCCTGCAGTGCACATGGTTTTGCCTATTAGCTAACAAATTTGCTGCTGAGATCAGATCTGAATTAGGCCCATAGTACAGTACAGGAACAATTAAATACAGAAAAAGCTTTTCATGTAATACAGAGCATGGAGATAAAACAATAGGTTTGGTGCCCACCTTAGGTCATCAATTGCAGAGATTATTTATCCTACCCATGCAAGGTCCAGGTGAGACAGCCATTTTAGGTGCACTAATTATGATTACACTAATTAGCTGGGCTGCAGCACCAAGCAAAGACTGCAGGGGGGAGCCTGCCCTCACATATAAACATACATGTAAAGTTGTATGTAACATGTGTGCTGGCTTCTTTACCCAGAGATCAGCATCCACAGCATGCACGGGACACAGATACCCATTGCTCAGCTTGTCTATCTTCAATAAGCCTGCCCCCAGCCAATGAGAGTCTGGGTGAGGCCGACGCCCCTCTGCAGTCTTTGGTCAGCGCTGCTTCCTGTAACTGATGACACACAATGGGAGACATAAAATACTTTTTGAGATTCTTGTAAGTACAATAGTACTATGCAATCTTCATTCTACACAGAATACCAGGCGAGGCAGCCACGTTGGGCACACTAAATTAGTTACAATGTGCAAAAAAGCATTGCATGGGAAATAGGACACAAAAGGATAAAATGAGCAGTGAACAAGATACCATATGCACCAAGGTACCAAAGTATTCCTTTCTGGCAGTGACATGCGGTGGGGTGAGGCAGGTGAGGCAGAGCCTTTCCTGTCATACTTAAGTTTAAACCAGAGTTTTGACTGAATAAAATATATGAAAAATACTGATAATTTGTTTGAAATATCTTCTTTGCATTATTCTAATAATTTTTATAGCCCAAACTCTGGAGTAAAAAGTCTATGGCAGGTGAAGCCTCACCTGTGTATCCTTTCCACACATCTCTAATCAAAACTCACCAGATTTCCAGAAGTTTATAATGCTGCACCTGTGTATAATGCCCAGATGTACCCTTTGGCTCATATATTGCATGTAAATCTGGCTCTGGAGTTAGCCAGTGCCTCCTGAGCCATTTAGCTCACCGCACGTCCCTGCTTTCTGGCTAGTTCTACTTTAGTGACTAAATTTAATAAGCGTTGTTTTTGTTGTCATATAGAACCACCGGAAGCCACCGCAGATTTATGGCAGTTTTCATATCAAATTGCTACATTTACTGAAGGTTGGTTTTGATATCTAAATATAATCCACCATGGATCCTGGTTCAGGTTTGATTTGGTCCTGAACCACCAATCCAAGCACCCCTGCAAGTACCCTGAGGAACCCCAGGGTACCACGGCATACAGTTTGAGAACCACTGGTCTAATATTAATAGTGCTTTGATATTCAATTATACGCTATTCTATCTAAAGTGTGCTTTCTCTGTGGTTTTGCAGTCATAAGAGCCTTAGTAAATCATCAGGTTGCAAAATTGCTGTGATTTAGATCCCGACACAGTAATTTTAGCCCCAGATATCATTAAGAATTTAAAGAGTAGAATTAATATCCTTTTTTAATAGCTTTTAACCAAATTATCATGTTTTTTATGATTGAATTAGGTGAAGAACATGAATTTAACCTTATCCAAAGTGATTTTAGTGAAAAAAGTTTTCATATTTGTAAAAATATCTTTCCGCCCCAAACATCGGAACATCGGGCAGCACCACTAGGACACCGGAAACTAGAGATGTGCAGCGGGCATTTTTCGGGTTTTGTGTTTTGGATTCGGTTCCGCGGTCGTGTTTTGGATTCGGACACGTTTTGGCAAAACCTCCTTTAAGCATTTTTGTCAGATTCGGGTGCGTTTTGGATCCGGGTGTTTTTTTTAAAAAAAATCCTCAAAAACAGCTTAAAGCATAGCATTTGGGGATAATTTTGATCCTATAGTATTATTAACCTCAATAACCAAAATTTCCACTCATTTCCAGTCTATTCTGAACACCTCACAATATTGTTTTTAGGCCAAAAGGTTGCACCGAGGTCACTGGATGACTAAGCTAAGCGACCCAAGTGGTCAGCACAAACACCTGGCCCATCAAGGAGTGGCACTGCAGTGTCAGACAGGAGGGCAGATATCAAAAAAAGGCCCCTAACAGCACGATGCAAAGACGAAAAAAGGTGCACCAAGGTTGCTGTAGGCCTAAACTAAGCGACACAACCACCTGGCCCATCTAGTAGTCTCACGCAGTGGCTGAATGTCAAGAGTGGACCACCAATTATTCGGTCCATTGACAGCATCTCCAGCACGCTCCAGTCACTTAAAAAAAATATGCAATTGGTGGACTTATACGGCAGTACCCCAGTACTAATACAGCAGTACCCCTGGACTCATACGGCAGTGTCACACAGGATGGCACTTTTCAAAAACTAGGCCCCAAACAGCACCTCATGCAAAGATGTCGAAGAGGTGCAATGAGGTAGCTGTATGACTAAGCCAAGCGACACAAACAATTCCAACTGGAATTATATGTCCAAATCACTGTAATTATTTGGCAAGATCACTGTAATTAATAATTATAAATCACTGATATTAATTGGTAAAATCACTGTAATGCTACGTCCAAATCACTGTAATTATTTGGCAAGATCACTGTAATTAATAATTATAAATCACTGATATTAATTGGTAAAATCACTGTAATGCTACATCCAAATCACTGGAATTAATTGGCAAAATCTCGCTATCACCTGCCTAGTGAAGTGGAATCTAGATGGGATTTGGTACCGGGGGCACAATAACTTCATCAATTGTCTAAATTCCACTGCACTTATGGCGGATAACAGGCACACGTCTAACAGCGCACTGATTATACTGAGCACTGATTATACTAAGCACTGATTATACTGAGTACTGATGATACTACGGAGAACTGACACTGAGCAGCACGATGCAGCACAAGACACTGTACTAGTATTTGTGAGCAGCACAAAAGCCCTCTGGAATTGTCACCCCCCAGATACCACTGTGACTGGAATGATGATGACCTATGCACAGTGACAGGACACTACCACAGCACCCTACAGCAGCAAGATGCAGCACAAGACACTGGACTATTAGTAATGTACTGTAGTATACTGAGCACCACACAATGCAGCACAAGACAATGAGCAGTGATCCTGAGCACTGATGAGGATACTAGAACTGACACTGGGCAACAAGATGCAGCACTGGACTATTGTACTGTAGTATACTGGTCACCACAAAGCAGCACAAGACAATGAGCAGTGGTACTGAGCACTGATGAGGATACTAGAACTGACACTGGGCAGCAAGATGCAGCACTAGACTATTGTACTGTAGTTTACTGGTCACCACAATGCAGCACAAGACAATGAGCAGTGATACTGAGCACTGATGAGGATACTAAAACTTGTTACGTTCACTGCACTTGGTACTCCTGAAACTCGGCGGATGAGCCCCATGCACAGGAACGTAATGCTGGAGTGGGAACGGAGTTCCGCAGCAACCCCTAAAGAGCCCTGACTCTGTTGTCTCACTCTCGTGATCAGATTACGCCTGCGAGACTATGGTTTCTTGGGCCCACGGCAGCCGCGTTTCAAGGGCGGATTATGTCTGCCCAACTCCGATGCTCCCCGGTCTTACTTGGAGACAAGGCGTAAACTGAGATCGGGCGATAACAAGGGGAACCTCTAACTAAAGACAGAAATACAAAGTTAGGGGCGCTACAGAACTAAATGAAAGTATGTGCGGCTCTGCCGCCAAGATAAACAACAAAAAGGCAGTGCTGTCCACACGCCTACACAACACTGTCGTATACCAGCGAGGACAGCCAATGCAGAATCCTCTGCAGAAACTCCAAAACAAATGTAACGGAAAATACGGCCAAGGCCGTAAGATGCGACCAAGCCGCTACTCACGACACCGGTGTGAATACAGGCAGATGGACGGGAACCCCAAAGCCACTGACACAGGCTCACAGGACGAGAAGGCTAGCAGGATTCCGCCAACTGACCACTGGACACTAAGACACAGGATTACTGGATCAAGAATAGGCAAACTACAGGATTCCAGGACAGGAACAATCCAGGGCAGGAAGCAGCTCACCAGAAGCTGACAGGTTCTCACTGAGGGTAGAAATGCAGGTGGACTGTAGTAAACTCCAGATTCTGGAAAAAAGTTTTTTTGGGGCCGCACTAGTCTCACAATAAGTTATTAATGTCCTCTTAAAAACTGATTTATAACGTTAAATTGCTACTGGATAGAGTAACCTTGTGCACATGGATTAATAATCCTTTTGCATATGTGTGTTGCCATCAGTGGTGCTCCCTAGAGTCAAAATATCAAACAGAAAAAGCCAACACTAGAAAGTTGGGAAGTAGACTCTTGTGTGGGAGCACTCTAATTCAGACGGTTAAGTATTAGTAATCAATACTGATAAAACATAACTTTATTAATTCATTATTAAAAAGTAATTATAGGAGTAAATTATGCGTGAATAGTCTAGCTACGCGAAAATATAATACTGATATAGGTATAATTCTTGTGGTTTTAGATACCACAATAAATGCCGGAAATCCAAATATATGGGCAGTTAGGCTTACTATCACATGATCACAGTAACATCTTTGTGTAGTATATGACCATCATTTGTTCTGCAAATATCCATTCAGGATTATTTTAACGCAGAAAATTAAATCATAGGTCATGCAGAGCCGAATGCCAAATGGTATTTTTTGAGGATGACTCTAGATCGGGCAGAGGAATTTTTTGCAGTATCAGGGTGTTCCAGGGTGGTCTCCCATCCGAGTACTGACCCGGCCCTCCACTGCTTGGCTTCCAAGATCAGACGAGGTCGGGCATCTCCAGTGGGGTATGTCCGCAACTATTTGATCTGCCCGTTCAGTCAATCCTAATACTTGTGCCGCAACCAACATGTATTCAAATAGATATAAATCAATTGTATATCGAATATCAAAATTGTATGTAGTAATCTATTTGATAAGTGATAATAAGGCAATTATCCAAATACCATATGCAATAATCCCATACAGGGGCACCTGCTTGTGTGGCCAGGATAGGTAAAGCCTTTGGAACCTAGACATACATTTTGCAATGGAAGATAAAATCTTTACAAAATGTCAGAAAGGCAGAGGATGTAATGAAAAAAGGGCAGATAGACAGCTGATGGAGGTTTAAATAACCAGGGCAGATAATGGTGTACATGAGGATAATTACTAACAGTCTTCTTGTAAAAATAAAAGCTGAGAAATAGCTTGAACCTCCTCTGTACAATAGTCTGCAAACAAATAAACAGCTGGTGAAGGTTTGAATAACCAGGGCAGATAGTGGTGTACACGAAGGAAATTGCTAGCAGTCTTCTGCAAAATTAAAGCTAAAACATAGCTTAAACCTCCTATGTACAATAGTCTGCCATATGCCACTTTTAAATTACCAAAATTACTCCCAACACCTGTTGGAAAACACACAGCTCCAGCACCTCATGGAGCAATCAGGATATTAATATGCACTGTGGGGGAAACCAGATTGCTGTAAAACTTAATCTATCCACAATATCTCACAATAAGCATATAGAAACAATGTGTTTGAAAAATGAGCCACATAATGTCAATTTCTCCGGCATGTAATCCTGTGTATCTATATATACATCTACACACAGGCAGTATCTCAAAATATTGATATGCAGCGGGTTAATACCCTAATAAGGCTATAATAATTCACTAAATGTGACAGGTGTGTAAGGTATGTGTTCATATGATACCAATACTGAGTGAGCCCACTTCAGTTTTGAAGAGGATGGGGGGTTTCCATCTGCTGCAACCGTGTGGATGCTGTTTATGGCAGAGTGCAATCAGGATATATATATGCACAGTTTTAAAACTGAAGTGGGCTCACTTAGTACTGGTATCGTATGAACACATACCTTACACACCTGTCACATTTAGTGAATTATCATAGCCTTATTAGGGTATTAACCCGCTGTATATCAATATTTTGAGATACTGCCTGTGTGTAGATGTATATGTATATATACATATACATCTATAGATACACAGGTATCTATATATAGATACACAGGTTTCCCCCACAGTGCATATAGTGCATATATATATCCTGATTGCTCCATGAGGTGCTGGAGCTGTGTGTTTTCCAACAGGTGTTGGGAGTAATAGTTGCGGACATACCCCACTGTAGATGCCCGATCTCGTCTGATCTTGGAAGCCAAGCAGTGGAGGGCCGGGTCAGTACTCGGATGGGAGACCACTCTGGAACACCCTGGTACTGCAAAAAATTCCTCTGCCCGATCTAGAGTTATCCTCAAAAAATACCATTTGGCATTCGGTTCTGCATGACCTATGATTTAATTTTCTGCGTTAAAATAATCCTGAATGGATATTTGCAGAACAAATGATGGTCATATACTACACAAAGATGTTACTGTGATCATGTGATAGTAAGCCTAACTGCCCATATATTTGGATTTCCGGCATTTATTGTGGTATCTAAAACCACAAGAATTATACCAATATCAGTATTATATTTTCGCGTAGCTAGACTATTCACGCATAATTTACTCCTATAATTACTTTTTAATAATGAATTAATAAAGTTCTGTTTTATCAGTATTGATTACTAATACTTAACCCTCTGAATTAGAGTGCTCCCACACAAGAGTCTACTTCCCAACTTTCTAGTGTTGGCTTTTTCTGTTTGATATTTTGACTCTAGGGAGCACCACTGATGGCAACACACATATGCAAAAGGATTATTAATCCATGTGCACAAGGTTGCTCTATCCAGTAGCAATTTAGCATTATAAATCAGTTTTTCAGAGGACATTAATAACTTATTGTGAGACTAGTGCGGCCCCCAAAAAAACTCTTTTCCAAATCAGACATTGGCTGTTAATTCAGTCTTCGTGGGACACCAGCACAGTCACATTATTATTATTTTCACTGGGATAGGGTGCTCCTTCTCTTAGGATAACCTGTCCCACCAATTCTATTCTACACAAGGAGTTTTTAAGCCTATTCTAGTATGAGTTTCAATTTAAAGCAAGAGCTCAGTTCAAGACGGAAAAATAAGGATAGCCTCGATGATATCTTTCCGAGTGATCTGGTAGACACTGGACCCCACATCAGTTGGGAAGAGGACTTTCATAGACTGAATTCCACATTACGCAAACAAATCAGAACTAACTGGGACTTAACTACTCTGGAAAATTATATTAAAAACAAAATATCTCCACGTGGTCTCCACCCAAGAGTTTTCCCAACATTTGATCTAGCCAGCGATAGTCTCGAAAAAGAATGGGAACACGCTCTTTTAAAATGTACAAATCATCTGATGAACGTTCTAATTAAACACAATAATCTCATATTAGAAGATTGCAAACGTAACCTAGAGGAACTGGGTAAGAAATTAGAGACATGGGAAAAAGACTCTCAATTTCAAAGATGTTTTGAGAAAAATAAATTAGAGCTTCAAGCTTATGAACAAATGATCATAGATAGGAAAAAGACCAAATACGCCAGAGACAAAAAAGACTTTGTGTCCGGAAAAATCTTTAAATGGCAAAAGACATCCTGGAAAAAAGATCCTCCTAGGTATACAGGTCAATACTCGTCATCGGAGGCTGAGACGTCAGGAGCAGAAGATATTCCAGAATATACCACAGAAAGATATTCAAACCCTAGAAGCGATACATCCGGTAACCCTCAGAATTCAGCCTCTTTTTTAGGGGATCCCCGAGGAGGAAGAGGCAGACAAAGAGGGGGAAGATGAGGCGGGGGAGCAAGAGGAAGAAGAGGACCATCACAATGGGATTCCTCGCCACCCCTGACACGCAACATGTACAAAAGACAACATCAACAGGATCGATGGTAACAACAACCATGGATAATGAAGACTCTAAATTGAAGATTATCAATCTTTCAGAACATGAACTCACATCAATACAGGAATCCATACTGAATAAAGGTCTGACTTTTTCCCCTATGGAACATTTTGATAGATTTAAGTGGGAAAAAGATCTTAAATTGTTTGGAAGAAAGTTGTTGCTAACTAAGATATATACTGAGAAAGAAACAACCCCCTCGACGGCCCAAATAAATGTAGAAGGGGACAGAACAACTACACTAAGTACTCCACGAACACTTTTGGAACCAGAATCTCAAAGTTTATCTCAGATCGAACAAGATGCTCTCGCCACCTTACAAGAACTTGAACAAGAACAAAATTCCAGTATTGGAGCTGAACCTTCCACCAGACCCATTTGTAAAAAGAAGTCTACATTTTTTCCTCAAGAACAAATATGCCCTGAAGTACAGGTCTTTATGAAACTGGTAGCCCAGGAATTTGATCAAACTCATCTAAACTAAAAGAAATACCAGGGACATTCCAATCTAACTTCACAAGAAAGGATGGCCATAAGAGAAATACAGACATGGCAAGACGTGGTTATAAAGCCCTCAGACAAAGGGGGAAACGTTGTTATCTGGCCAAAAATAGATTACATCAAGGAAGCACAGCGAAAACTTACTACCACGGATTGTTATAAAAGAATATTCCTCAACCCATTACAGGATTACAAAACCATTTATGAAAGAATCATTAATCAAGCACAAGCACAGGGAATAATTACCAAGCAAGAGCATGAATATTTACAGATACAGAATCCCAGAATTCCGACAAATTACATGCTACCAAAGGTACACAAAGATATACAGACTCCCCCTGGAAGACCCATAGTGTCCGGCATAGGGGGACTAACGGAAAAGGCGAGTATTTTTCTCGATTTACACCTCAGACACTTTGTTTTGGATCTCCCCTCGTATGTTCATGACACAACAGACATACTTAGGAAAATGCATGATCTAAGATTAGAAGATAACCAATATCTAGTAACTCTAGATGTTGAGGCATTATATACCTCTATTAGCCACAAAGATGGGATAACGGCAGTGGAATATTTTCTACACAATGAAGGAAAAGAGGATTTTCATGTCTTCCTGATCAAGCTACTCCATTTTGTTCTGCATTACAATTTCTTCACATTTAATAATCAATTTTACCTCCAAACAAGAGGCACAGCTATGGGGGCCGCTTGTGCACCTACATATGCTAACATATTCCTTGGATGTTGGGAAAAAGAATTTGTTTTCAAAGATCACAATGATAACTTTACAACCCATGTTATCATGTGGAATAGGTACATAGATGACATCCTTATGATCTGGGAAGGTGACTTACAGTTACTGCATCAATTCATTGAACATCTGAACAAGATTGATCTTAACATCCGCCTCACTCACACTATAAGCCAAGCTTATATCACAGAAGTACAGCAACTAACACACTGCTATACCAAACAAGCTCTCATTTCCCCTCAACAATAGAAAATATACCGAAAGGGGAATTTCTTCAGTTGCGTAGAAACTGCTCAGATGATAAGAAATTCATAACACAAAGTGCAGAACTGACACAGAGACTATGTAACAGAGGATATAGTAAAACCTCTGTAAAAAAGCCTCAAAGTTTGCTAAAGTTATTAAGAGAGAAGACATTATCTTCAAGGATCAAAAAGAAATAAAGTCTGACAATACCATCGGCTTCATCGGGAACTTCTGCCAAGAATGGAGAAAAGTCAATGAAGCAATACAGAAGCATTGGCATATTTTACACGCAGACCCCACTCTATCCAAGAAACTTGGCCCTAAAGTCTCCATGAGCTGGCGCAGATCAAAAAATCTGAAAGATCGACTGGTACAGAGTCATTTCCAGAAATTTCCCAACAAAAAAATGCTAATCACAGGCGCATACCCTTGTGGGAAATGTAAAGCCTGCAAATACATTGATTCAGCAAAAGAAATAGAGGACAAGTATGGGAACACAATACAAATTAGGGACTATATGAACTGCCAAACAGAAGGTGTCATATACTGCCTCAGCTGCAGTTGTAACCAGAAATATATTGGCATGACAACACGCCCTTTCAAACAGCATATCCTAGAACATATAGGGTCTATACACAATGCCATCACAGATAAGGAGAGGATGAAACAATTGACATCTGTCGCTCGCCATTTCTACACTTTCCATGGGAGCAGATATGAAGAGTTAAAAATCTTTGGTTTGGAAAGGATCAGGCTTGGAATTTGGGGAGGAAACCTAACTGATAGTCTACTGAAGAAAGAAAGTGAATGTATTTTCAAGATTGGAACCATACATCCATCTGGCATGTACGAAAATATTAACTTCGGGGTTTATCTAAATTAATCATCTTACCGCTAAGAGTCACGAATTACTATTTCATCTCTGCTATAAATAATATATATTATCTTAGTCAGTACAATAACATAATACAAATTAAAGTACAGGCCCAATGGTACAGCAATAATATTCATCACCACACACCATTTTTCTCACCAATACTACACGGGCTCTTCTTGTATTTTATTCACTAATTAAGTCAAGCAATATGTCTTTACACAAACTGCCCTCATAACTTATCACTTAATATTCACCTAAGTCACACATTACGCACACAATTATCATCAAATTATTTATTATCCTCATTACTTATCACTAATCTTTTCTCTGTCAATAACTATCTTCATCTATTATCACACTTTTCACCCCCTTTCCCTCACAACTAACAATGTTTCCCCCCGCCCTTTTTTTCCTCTTAGTCCCCCTTTTCTCCCCCCCCCTCTTTCTTTCCCCCTTTTCCCTATTTCCCTTTTCTTACCCTTACGTTTTCCTCCTCAATTGAAACAAAAATTTCTTCCAATTTCTATTGCTATTCCCTTATCACTTTTCTCCTCCCCCTTATTATAATATACAATATAATATAGTTTATTATTTACAATAAGCTAGTGGGGGTTTAACTATTTTAGTATTTAATATAATAATTATATATCGCACACCATACACATTAACAAATTTAATAGAGATATCATCCTTTAAAAACTAAAAATGTATTGATTCTATTTATTTAATGCAACTCACAGATCATGTTTAATTTTAAATTACTGTAAATAAGTTTTTGTTTCCTACATTAGAAAATATTACTGTACCATTATGAGCCTTTAATTATATTATATATATTGTATATATGATAAGCTGCAGGTGATCACAATTCTATTTGTTTCCTTAATCATATGTGTTTGAATAAATGTAGGTATGGGCGTAGACAGTGCCCATCAAAATTGTATATCCAATCAGCATCCAGCACCGTCTTTAAATTAGAAACTCTTACTGATCACACTATGTTCTGTGATCAAGCTTACATTGCGAAACGTACGTCAGGACTAGCGATCACGTGGTGCGCACACGTGATTGCACAAGCCGGAACCCAGGGACGGTTACCCAGGCAACGGCCGCAGACCACTGAGAGCCGGGAGACACACCGTGCACGTATGCTGCCGCAATTCGGAAAGCAGTGGCCGCATGCGTGACAGAAACAGCGGCACCAGTTAAGCAGCTGATTATCTCACCACCATA
Organism: Pseudophryne corroboree; assembly: GCF_028390025.1. NCBI lineage: Eukaryota > Metazoa > Chordata > Amphibia > Anura > Myobatrachidae > Pseudophryne > Pseudophryne corroboree. The sequence goes on along the minus strand of NC_086445.1, from coordinate 901,797,517 downwards.
CTGGAGTCAGATCACGGCTCCAATATTGCACCTCCGGAGCCACTGTGAGATTGGAAACAAGAAAATACCAATGGCACTCTGCCATAGACAGCATCCACACGGTTGCAGCAGATGGAAACCCCCCTCCTCTTCAAAACTGAAGTGGGCTCACTCGGTATTGGTATCGTATGAACACATACCTTACACACCTGTCACATTTAGTGAATTATTATAGCCTTATTAGGGTATTAACTCGCTGCATATCAATATTTTGAGATACTGCCTGTGTGTAGATGTATATATAGATACACAGGATTACCTGCTGGAGAAATTGACATTATGTGGCTCATTTTTCAAACACATTGTTTCTATATGCTTATTGTGAGATATTGTGGATAGATTAAGTTTTACAGCAATCTGGTTTCCCCCACAGTGCATATATATATCCTGATTGCTCCATGTGGTGCTGGAGCTGTGTGTTTTCCAACAGGTGTTGGGAGTAATTTTGGTAATTTAAAAGTGGCATATGGCAGACTATTGTACATAGGAGGTTTAAGCTATGTTTTAGCTTTAATTTTGCAGAAGACTGCTAGCAATTTCCCTCGTGTACACCACTATCTGCCCTGGTTATTCAAACCTTCACCAGCTGTTTATTTGTCTGCAGACTATTGTATAGAGGAGGTTCAAGCTATTTCTAAGCTTTTATTTTTACAAGAAGACTGTTAGTAATTATCCTCATGTACACCATTATCTGCCCTGGTTATTTAAACCTCCATCAGCTGTCTATCTGCCCTTTTTTCATTATAGCCTCTGCCTTTCTGACATTTTGTAAAGATTTTATCTTCCATTGCAAAATGTATGTCTAGGATCCAGAGGCTTTACCTATCCCGGCCACACAGGCAGGTGCCCCTGTATGGGATTATTGCATATGGTATTTGGATAATTGCCTTATTATCACTTATCAAATAGATTACTACATACAATTTTGATATTCAATATACAATTGATTTATATCTATTTGAATACATGTTGGTTGCGGCACAAGTATTAGGATTGACTGAACGAGCAGATCAAATAGTTGCGTACATACCCCACTGGAGATGCCTGATCTTGTCTGATCTTGGAAGCCGAGCAGTGGAGGGCCGGGTCAGTACTCGGATGGGAGACCACCTTGGAACACCCTGATACTGCAAAAAATACCTCTGCCCGATCTAGAGTCATCCTCAAAAAATACCATTTGGCATTCGGTTCTGCATGACCTATGATTTAATTTTCTGCATTAAAATAATCCTGAATGGATATTTGCAGAACAAATGATGGTCATATACTACACAAAGATGTTACTGTGATCATGTGATAGTAAGCCTAACTGCCCATATATTTGGATTTCCGTCATTTATTGTGGTATCTAAAACCACAAGAATTATACCTGTATCAGTATTATATTTTCTCGTAGCTAGACTATTCACGCATAATTTACTCCTATAATTACTTTTTAATAATGAATTAATAAAGTTATGTTTTATCAGTATTGATTACTAATACTTAACCCTCTGAATTAGAGTGCTCCCACACAAAACTCCAGATTCTGCTAGAACTGAATATGCAGGATTCCACTATAAAACAGGGTCTGGACACCGATACAATATAGGATATGAAACAAGTCCGGAACATTCAGGTATCTTTTACAAACGTCTATCACCAGCTCAGAACTGCAGAGTTAGATAGGTAATAAGGGAACACGCCCCAATCAGGATGGCTGGAAGTCAGGCACAAGGTAATTGCACAAACACCTGCAGGTGACAATTAACCCATAGAAAACAGGCTGCAATTACACAGACTCACCACCGGCGGCCAACAAAAGTCTTCTAAACAGGTACAGGGGAAATCCTGGCATGTAAACAGAACTATAATACAAAATACATGAACAGAAAGTACCAGGAATGAACCACTGCTTGTGGTTCATAACAGAACTGACACTGGGCAGCAAGATGCAGCACTGAACTATTGTACTGTAGTATACTGGTCACCACAATGCAGCACAAGACAATGAGCAGTGATACTGAGCACTGATGAGGATACTAGAACTGACACTGGGCAGCAAGATGCAGCACTGAACTATTGTACTGTAGTATGCTGGTCACCACAATGCAGCACAAGACAATGAGCACTGATCCGGAGCACTGATGAGGATACTAGAACTGACACTGAGCAGCGAGATGCAGCACTGGACTATTGTACTGTAGTATACTGGTCACCACAATGCAGCACTGATATTGAGCTTTCCACTCAGAGAACGTAGCCACGTCCTCTCGCTTTCTCTACAATGCACGAGTGAAAATGGCGGCGACGCACGGCTCTTTATATGGAATCCGAATCTCGCGAGAATCCGACAGCGGGATGATGACGTTTTGCCTCGTTCGGGTTTTCTGAGTCAGGCTGCCTCGGACCCGTGTAAACCACGTGGAGTTCGGGGGGGGGGGGGGTTCGGTTCTCGGAGAACCGAACCCGCTCATCTCTACCGGAAACCATTGCAACTTTCGCTTTAACAGTGGGAACAGCCACTAGCTACACAAGGGGAGCTTGGGGGGTTTGATTTACACTTTCCCAGTGGCTGCTACTGTCTGCAGCCTCTGGCTAGGGGCTCCTGCATGCTGACTGATCAGCAATGATCGACAGCTCTGCAAACACTGGGGTGGGAAGGGGGGTGCAGGGAGTTTCTCTTCCGTGCAGCTGATAACACTGTTTATCTGACTGGTCGCATCCTGTGCGACCAGGTCAGATAAAGTAGTTGCTGGTGTGGTCGCATCTGATGCGACCATGCCAGGCAAGTGGTTAAAGCTTTTAAAGATAAAACCTCCCCCAAGCAATAATAGGGAGTCACCTGACACAAGATAAATGTAATTAACTTAAAAAAAGAGATGTGGGCGCCACAATTGTGTATTCAAAAATTCACAGACTCACTGCACTCGTCACAGCTTTAAAAGCTGCACACAGCAAGCCGCAACACAGAAAAGCATAACAATTCTCATGTGTAAATTATGAGGGATACACAGTGTAATACACACTTAAATGCTATATCGTTGGTTCTAGTGATAGCTGTAGTTCATCTGCAGGTGTGTACACCCGATATAGTATGTCTATAAACAACGTCATTCAGAGACATAGCAGGTCGGCCCTGCAGCGAAAGAAAATCATATCATGCCCAACCTGCGGTCCTGCGCTGCCTCTCCACATGCTTCCATACAGTGAATGGCTGTCCTTACTCTGATTGGTGGATAGCTTCAGCCATCCACCAATCAGCATCCCGACAGCCTTTCACTGTCTGGATGCAGGCTGGGAGGCACTCTGACTGTGTGACCAGCACCCCCCCCTTTGCTGAAAGCCCCCAAGAATTGCCCAGTGTGTCTACACATTAAGATGGCCCTACTCTGACCACACATACACTGGCTGCTGGGACTGCCAACACTGACATCACAACTGGGCAAGCAAAGTCAAATGCCCACCCAGTTGTGAGGTCTAGCCCAACATATTAAGGGGCTGTTTCCTTTGTGTGTATAACTTATCTAGTCGGCCACTCTTTCGGTGCGACAGCGGATTGGTCGCTTTAAATTGCTAGTGTGTACCGAGCTTAAGACTGGCCAGAAGGGAAGACTTTGACATAAATTGGCCAGCTTAATGTATATTGCAAACATTCTTTGTTTTTATTACAGATTATAAACTGAAAAATGTGGTCACATACGTCTTGCAGTTATGGTGGTGGTAAGTGCAGTGGATTCATTACTTTTGTTTATACTGTACAATGTTTAGGGTCATATGTATCTCTCATACCATTTTTTAGTTAAAGGTGATGCGCTCATACAACTTCTTTGGAATGTAAAACATGACGTACCAATTGACATAGTTGAAATCAACTGCTGATACTTTACACCTTAAAATATATTTTGAAGTGATGTTAAAAACCAAAAGTGGCAGCCATATTGATCAACTTGGACTAAACATCCTCTTTAATGCAAGCTCTGAAAGGACAACGAATTACCTTTAGTTTTGTAGTTTATAACAGCAACTGTCAGGTGAATCTCCCCAGGTGTCAGGTCCTTTGTGGAGCTTACAGAGTAGTACCGTGCCTTGAGTGGAGGCAGCTGAGTTAACAGAAATGTAGCAGTCACTTCTAGAGATTTAAACTCTTCCAGTACCTCAAGGAATGATGGGTAGTTGTAGGACTTCCACGCATTGTATTTATCTGTGTTCTAGAAATGAAAAGTAGCCCAAGAATTTACTAATTGGGAAACAAAGAACCAGGGGTCTATATACTAAGCCTTGGAGACAAAGTGGATGGAGATAAAATACCAGCCAATCAGCTCCTGTCATTTTTCAAACACGGCCTGTGACATGGCAGTTAGGAGCTAATTGGCTGCTACTTTATCTCCATCCACTTTATCTTCATTTAATGCTTAAAAACAAAAACATGTTGCACAGCAGAAAAGGGGGGATTTAAAAATGTGCAGACAGAATGGAAGGGGGGAGGTCCTGGCTCAATTATAGTTCGATAAGATTTCTGCATAATAACCAGTAGCCATAGGCACCACCCCTGGAGGGTTAGGGTAGGGGATGGGTAGAATACTTAACCCATCTAGTGTCGGGACTGTTACTGTCGGGATCCCGCTGTCGGTCATGTGACCACCGGCATCACATAGCGAACCCTTCTGAAGTGTTTAAACATTTTTGTTGAAACCACTTTTAAAAAAAATAAATATATATATATATATATATATATATATATATATATATATGTTTGCAGAGACATGTATTGACTATTTGTGTAGTAAGAATGAGACGTAAGAATGAGTGAGACCATTTAAAATGTGCAAGTGACTTAGGGTATCTTGTTTTCCTAAATACATACACTGTTGATTTGTAAATATAGCCACAATATAAAACAAGATGCCATAAATAGTGCTGCATTGTACTTAAAACTAATGACCCATGTTAGGTGCAGAGTGAGTAAATTTCATACTTACAGTGCACAAGTCTTCCAGTCTCTGTTTATCTCTCACGTCAGCCGCCAACAGAGACAATTTTTTCAGAAGTAATTGAGAAGGTGGCGTAGTTAAGTCTAGGAAGTAAGTCAGTGCCTGGAACAGTGAGCAAGGAGGGATTTTCTCACTGACTGTCCAAAAGTTACCTGAAAATACAGGAAGGCGAGGAAATCTATCTTTGTAAGTTTCAAAGTGTTCTTGACATAGTTTTTTTATTTTCCTCTATCAACAAAGTGTTGGGGAGTTTTTATTACTTAAGAAATAAAGAGTTCTAGAATCCAGTAAAAGCTTGTAGCTGACATGACATAGGACAGTTCCATGTATCCTTCCTTCCTATCCTAAACAGATTGCTTCCAGACCTTATTTAGCTTGATAGATAGTAGTGTTCTGCATGATATAAAAAATTGACAACACAGTCCTTCAATTAAATGTAAGGGTCATAACCCTATTCTTGCATTCTATACGTAGTAAATTAAGCAGTATGGCTTATAATGTTTACCAGTTTCTTGGAATACATATTCTTGTTGTTGTATTCCTAAACCTTGGCTGTACTGAGGGCATTGCAACCATGGCCATACCCAGGGTGCAATGCTAAGGGGCGGCAAAGTTAATGCCCTGGCGAGACTGGTCTCCAGCTTTTAGGGTACCTACAAGGGGGCACTGCTGTCCTGGTGACACACTTGGCATACTACTCCTGGTCTCCTCTCCTGTGATTTTATCATGTGTTCTGCGGAAGGCGGGGGTGGCCCAGAGCACAGAAGTGCTCTTCTACAGCCGGAAGGTGGGGTATCCCAGAGCACAGAAATGCCCTTTTACAGCACGGTCCTAAATTAATTTACCTTTTAATCTATTTTAAGAAAAGATGAAAACTACAAATGCACCATTAACCATCACATGTTGTTTAATAGGACATTATAGGTAATGTAAAGGATATTTCCACTTTAAGGCTTGATGTCCAGATCTCAGCATGTCATAGCATCCATTGTGACATTAAAATCTTATTACACTGATTTTCTCAGGGGTTCCTTTTAAGAAAAAGGGGGTCCTGAATGACAGATCCTTTTTAAGGGTGCATCTTTAAAATTAATATTTCTTGTAGTGGAAATATCTTTTAATTATTAGGGTTTTATATGATTCATTTTATACCTCAAAATATGAATACACATACAGTACAGTGCATACAGTACACTTAAAATGTGATTTTAACCATTGGAAAATAGAAGAGAGAAGCATTTGTAAAACAAAATATGACATTTCTCCATCTCCACAAATAGGAAGTACTGTATAATAAAGGAAAGGTCAACCAAGCCCATTTAAGTGCCTGATACTAGAGATTTAACACAAGACCCAAAAAGAATTACAGTCATATGGATTGGGTTGAGCGTGTGATCATAATGGGTGAATGGATGAAGTTATTCAAAGTACTGTGCTATAAGCCTCAGAGTTGTGGTTATTATAATAAGTATTTATTACTGGACCAGCTCCTGTATGGGCCCTTGTTGCCTTGTTGGAGATCTCAATAATCGTGAAAGTGTATTAGTCATGTACTGGATGTCTCAGCACAGTTTTCCCATTTTCCTAATGTACAGTATGTGTATTTTTTACATTTAGAACTGTGTATTTTCCATTTCATTTGGCTAAATAACAGCTGGACTCCGTAGCCAGCTGCAACTTAGGACATAGGGGGTGAATCAGACCTAGTCACCGCCCAAGGGGAATGTATTTTCGACGTGCAAGTGTGCGATCCCATGTGTACGCCAATTAATCCCTCAGTCAAAGGACAGCTGCAAATCCGTTCGCAGCTCACCATTGAATGATTTTACCACTGTGTGCAGTCTGTGCGCTGCCCAGGACTTACTCCTCCAGTGCAATGAGAACAGGCTGATCGGGGCCGGAGCTGGCGTCACACACCCTCCCTGAAAACGCTTGGGAAGGCCTGCGGTTTCCCTGACACTCCCTGAAAATGGTCAGTTATCACCCACAAATGGCCTCTTCCTGTCAATCAGCATGCAAATGGCTGTGCGATTGCATTTTTCGCACCAGCCTGTCGCTGTCCATCGATGCTTGTTGTTGTTTACCAATGCTCATGCACATTGCAGTGCATAAGCATGCGCAGTCTATCGATAATCACCCGCTGTCCAAAAACACACAGCAGAGATCAGGCCTGAATCACCCCCATAGTCCTGTCCTAGTTTTCTGACCACCTTATTGTAAGGCTGCACCTGAGTGTCCTGCTTTACTGTAAAGATGGATCTACCTATGTATGACCTTCCATACTGTCAATCATGAAAGTACAATAACATGTGAGAGAGATTTCTGCATTGGGAGTTTGACAATTTTGTTGCTGTTGTTTGTTCTAAGTCCCCCATAATTAAAAAGGTAATCTCTATTGTTCCAGTTACAGTCAGACAGACAGCCATAGCATTTTATTTTGCCATTAATGTACTCTAAATTGCACCCTGAAAAAGAAATCTGGATTTACTGGACAGAGATTCTGATATTGGATTTCTGTTGATGTATGACACAACTTACTCCTTAGCTTATCACAATATACTGTACAAACATACGCACATACCCTACATACAGTATAACCAGTTCAGTATAATACAAATGAAAAGAAGGTATTAATGACAAACCCCAGAGGAGGATGCTTTAAGGAACAGACTGCTGCCCTGCAATTCTGGTCTTCCAAAAATCAGAACTTGGTTAAATTCATGTCATTATAACTGTGGTGCAACCACGGAACACACTAGACAAAACGCAGTAAGCTGATAGGAAATAAACTTTCTCTAACGTCCTAGTGGATGCTGGGCACTCCGTAAGGACCATGGGGAATAGCGGGCTCCGAAGGAGGCTGGGCACTCTAGAAAGATCTTAGACTACCTGGTGTGCACTGGCTCCTCCCACTATGACCCTCCTCCAAGCCTCAGTTAGATTTCGTGCCCGGCCGAGGTTGGATGCACACTATGGGCTCTCCTGAGCTCTTAGAAAGTTATAGTCTTAGAATTTGTTATTTTCAGTGAGACCTGCTGGCAACAGGCTCACTGCAGCGAGGGACTAAGGGGAGAAGAAGCGAACTCGCCTGCTTGCAGCCGGATTGGGCTTCTTAGGCTACTGGACACCATTAGCTCCAGAGGGATCGACCGCAGGCCCAGCCTTGATGTTCGGTCCCGGAGCCGCGCCGCCGTCCCCCTTACAGAGCCAGAAGCAAGAAGATGGTCCGGAAAATCGGCGGCATGAAGACTCTGTCTTCACCAAGGTAGCGCACAGCACTGCAGCTGTGCGCCATTGCTCCTCTCACACACTTCACACTCCGGTCACTGAGGGTGCAGGGCGCTGGGGGGGGCGCCCTGAGGCAGCAATAAAAACACCTTGGCTGGCTAAAATACCTCAATATATGGCCCCAGGGGCTATATATGAGGTAAATACCCCTGCCAGAATTCCATAAAAAACGGGAGAATAGGCCGCAAAAAAGGGGCGGAGCCTATCTCCTCAGCACACTGGCGCCATTTTTCCCTCACAGCTCGGCTGGAAGGAAGCTCCCTGGCTCTTCCCTGCAATTCTACAGTACAGTAAGAGGGAAAAGAGAGGGGGGGGGGCATTAAAATTGGCACTGTATACAGTATATTATATAAAAAGCAGCTATTAGGGACATAACTCGGTTAGTCCCTGTATATATATAGCGCTCTGGTGTGTGCTGGCATACTCTTACTCTGTCCCCCCAAAGGGCTTTTGTGGGTCCTGTCCTCGTTTAGAGCATTCCCTGTGTGTCTGCGGTGTGTCGGTACGGCTGTGTCGACATGTTGAATGAGGAGGCTTATATGGTGACAGAACAGAGGCCGATATATGTGATGTCGCCCCCTGTGGGGCCGACACCAGAGTGGATGGATAGGTGAAAGGTATTAACCGACAGTGTCAACTCCTTACATAAAAGGGTGGATGACGTAACAGCTGTGGGACAGCCGGCTTCGCAGCCCGCGCCTGCCCAGGCGTCTCAAAGGCCATCAGGGGCTCAAAAACGCCCGCTCTCTCAGATGGCAGACACAGATGTCGACACGGAGTCTGACTCCAGTGTCGACAAGGTGGAGACATATACACAATCCACTAGGAACATCCGTGACGTGATCCCGGCAATAAAAAATGTGTTATACATTTCTGACTTTAACCCAAGCACCTCTAAAAATGGGTTTTAGGTTTGGGGAGAAAAAACAGGCAGTGTTTTGTTCCCCCATCAGATGAATAAATGAAGTGTGTGAAAGCGTGGGTTCCCCCGTTAAGAAACTGGTAATTTATAAAAAGTTACTGATGGCGTACCCTTTCCCGCCAGGTGGATAAGTTACGCTGGGAGATATCCCCTAGGGTGGATAAGGCGCTCACACGTTTGTCAAAAAAGGTGGCACTGCCGTCTTAGGATACGGCCACTTTAATAGGTACCTGTTGATAAAAACAGGAGGCTATCCTGAAGTCTGTATTTACACACTCAGGTACTAGACTGAGACCTGCAGATAGTGCTGCTGCAGCGTGGTCGGTGACCCTGTCAAACAGGGATACTAGTTGGCAAACATAAAAACATATTAAAGACGTCGTCTTATATATGGGGGATGCACAGAGGGATATTTTGCCGGCTGGCATCCAAAATAAATGTAATGTCCATTCTGTCAGGAGGGTATTAGAGACCTGTCACTGGACAGGTGATGCTGACTTAAAAAGCGCATAGAGAACCTTATATGGGTGAGGAATTATTTGGGGATGGTCTCTGGGACCTCGTATCCACAGCAACTGCTGGGAAGAAATAATTTTACCTCAGGTTTCCTCACAGACAAAGGTACAGTCCTTTCGGCTTCAGAAAAGCAAGCGGGTCAAATGGCGCTTCCTTTCTGTACAGAGACAAGGGTAGAGGGAAAAAAGCTGCACCAGTCAGCCTGTTCCCAGAATCAAGATTCTTCCCCCGCCTCCTGTGAGGCCACACCATGACGCGGGTGCTCCACAGGTGTAGCCAGGTACGGTGGGGGGCCGTCTCAAAAATTTCAGCAATTAGTGGGCTCGCTCACAGGTGGATCCCTGTTTCTTTCAAGTAGTATTTCAGGGGTACAAGCTGGAATTCGAGATGTCTCCCCCCAGCCGTTTCCTAAAATATGCCTTGCTGACAACTCCCTCAGGCAGGGAGGCTGTGCTAGAGGCAATTAATAAGCGGTATTCCCAGCAGGTAATACTCAAGGTGCCCCTACTTCAACAAGGACGGGGTTACTATTCCACACGGGTTGGGGTACCGAAACCGCATGGTTCGGTGTGACCCATTTTATATTTAAAATCCTTGAACACAAAAATTCAAGTTCAAGATGGAATCGCTCAGGGCGGTTATTCCAAGCCTGGACGAGGGGGATTACATGGTATCCTGGGACATCAAGGATGCTTACCTGCATGTCCCCATTTACCATCCTCGCCAGGAATACCTCAGATTTGTGGTACAGGATTACCATTACCAAGTCCAGACACTGCCGTTTGGACTGTACATGGCACCGAGGGTGTTTTATCAAGGTAATGGCCGAAATGTTGATACTCCTTCAAAAAAAGGGAGTTGTAATTATCCCGTACTTGGACAATCTCGTTATAAGGGCGAGGTCCAAGGAGCAGTTGGTAGTCGGGGTAGCACTATTTTGGAAAGTGCTACAACAGCATGGTTGGATTCTAAACAGTCCAAAGTCACAGCTGGTTCCTATGACACGTCTACTGTTCCTGGGGATGGTTCTGGACATAAACCAGAAATAGTGTTTCTCCCGGAGGAGAAAGCCAAGGAGTTGTCATCTCTAGTCAGAGACCTCCTGAAGCCAAAATAGGTAGCGGTGCATCATTGCACGCGAGTCCTGGGAAAAATGGTAGCTTCCTACGAAGCAATCCCATTAGGCAGGTTCCATACAAGAACTTTTCAGAGGGACCTGTTGGACAAGTGGTCTGGATCGCATCTTCCGATGCATAGGCTGATAACCCTGTCTCCAAGGACCAGGGTATCTCTACTGTGGTGGCTGCAGAGTGCCCATCTTCAAGAGGGCCGCAGGTTCGGCATACAGGACTAGGTCCTAGTGACCATGGATTCCAGCCTTTGAGGCTGGGAGGCAGTCACACAGGGAAGAAATTTCCAGGGACTTTGGTCAAGTCAGGTTATTTCCCTACACATAAATATTCTGGACCTGAGGGCCATTTACAATGCCCTGAGGCCGGCAAGGCCTCTGCTTCAAAACCAGCCGGTACTGATCCAATCAGACAACATCACGGCAGTCGCCCATGTAAACCAACAGAGCGGCACAAGAAGCAGGATGGCGATGGCAGAAGCCACAAGGATTCTCCGATAGGCGGAAAATCATGTGTTAGCACTGTCAGCAGTGTTCATTCCCGGAGTGGACAACTGGGAAGCAGATCTTCTCAACAGACACGACCTCCACCCGGGAGAATGGGGACTTCCTCCAGAAGTCTTCCAATAGGATTGTACACCATTGGGAAAGGCCACAGGTGGACATGATGGCGTCCCGCCTCAACAAAAAGCTATAAAAGATATTGCACCGGGTCAAGGGACCCTCAGGCGATAGCTATGGACGCTCTGGTAACACCGTGGGTGTACCAGTCGGTTTATGTGTTCTCCCCTCTGCCTCTCATACCAAAGGTACTGAGAATAATAAGAAGGCGAGGAGTAAGAACGATACTCGTGGATGGCCAAGAAGAGCTTGGTACCCAGAACTTCAAGAATTTATATCAGAGGACCCATGGCCTCTGCCACTCAGACAGGACCTGCGGCAGCAGGGGCCCTGTCTGTTCCAAGACTTACCGCGGCTGCGTTTGTCGGCATGGCGGTTGAACGCCGGATCCTGAAGGAAAAGGGCATTCCGGAGGAAGTCATTCCTACGCTTACTAAAGCCAGGAAAGAGGTTACAGCAACTCATTATCACCGCATATGGCGAAAATATGTTGCATGGTGTGAGGCCGAAAGGGCCCCAACAGAGGAATTTCAACTAGGTCGATTTCTGCATTTCCTGCAAGCAGGAGTGACTATGGGCCTTAAATTGGGTTCCATTAAGGTACAGATCTCGGCTCTGTCGATTTTCTTTCAAAAAGAACTAGCTTCAGTACCTGAAGTTCAGACATTTATAAAAGGAGTGCTGCAGAGTCAGCCCCCGTTTGTGCCTCCTGTGGCACCTTGGGATCTCAACGTGGTGTTGAGTTTCTTAAAATCACATTGGTTTGAAACACTAAAAACCGTGGATCTGAAATATCTCACGTGGAAGGTGGTTATGTTATTGGCCTTGGCTTCTGCCAGGCGAGTATCAAAGTTGGCGGCTTTGTCTTGTAAAAGCCCTTATTTGATTTTCCATATGGATAGGGCAGAATTGAGGACTCGTCCCCAGTTTCTCCCAAAGGTGGTGTCAGCGTTTCACCTGAACCAGCCTATTGTGGTGCCTAGGCTACTAGGGACTTGGAGGACTCCAAGTTGCTAGACGTTGTCAGGGCACTGAAAATATATGTTTCCAGAACGGCTAGAGTCAGAAAATCTGACTCGCTGTTTATCCTATATGCACCTAACAAGCTGGGTGCTCCTGCTTCTAAGCAGACTATTGCTCGTTGGATTTGTAGTACAATTCAGCTTGCACATACTGTGGCAGGCCTGCCACAGCCAAAATCTGTCAATGCCCATTCCACAAGGAAGGTGAGCTCATCTTGGGCGGCTGCCCGAGGGGTCTCGGCTTTACAACTTTGCCGAGCAGCTACTTGGTCAGGGGCAAACACGTTTGCAAAATTCTACAAATTTGATACCCTGGCTGAGGAGGACCTGGAGTTCTCTCATTCAGTGCTGCAGAGTCATCCGCACTCTCCCGCCCGTTTGGGAGCTTTGGTATAATCCCCATGGTCCTTACGGAGTTCCCAGCATCCACTAGGACGTTAGAGAAAATAAGAATTTACTCACCGGTAATTCTATTTCTCGTAGTCCGTAGTGGATGCTGGGCGCCCATCCCAAGTGCGGTTTATCTGCAATACTTGTACATAGTTATTGTTAACTAAATCGGGTTATTGTTGAGCCATCTGTTGAGAGGCTCTATTGTTTCATACTGTTAACTGTGTTTCATATCACGAGTTGTACGGTGTGATTGGTGTGGCTGGTATGAGTCTTACCCGGGATTCAAAATCCTTCCTTATTGTGTACGCTCGTCCGGGCACAGTACCTAACTGAGGCTTGGAGGAGGGTCATAGTGGGAGGAGCCAGTGCACACCAGGTAGTCTAAGATCTTTCTAGAGTGCCCAGCCTCCTTCGGAGCCCGCTATTCCCCATGGTCCTTACGGAGTGCCCAGCATCCACTACGGACTACGAGAAATAGAATTACCGGTGAGTAAATTCTTATTTTCATTTAATGAGAGCCCTGAATGCTAAATGAATAAATAAATGTGTACAATGTGAGACTGAGGTTTTCAGTCTTATTTATACCTATCTTCTTAGATGAATGATATCGTAATCCACTGAGCAACCTACATCAATACATGGCATGTTAAAACAGGGTGTAGTACGGGTGACCGGCGGTCTCCTGACCGCCGGTCACCTTACCGACGCCGGGATCCCGGCAGCATACCGACGCCGGGATCCCGGCGGGGAGGGGCGAGTGCAGCAAGCCCCTTGCGGGCTCACTGCGCTCGCCACGCTGCGGGCTCGGTGGCGACCTGCGGTCGCCACGGGTTCTATTCCCACTCTATGGGTGTCGTGGACACCCACGAGTGGAAATAGTCCCTGTTGGTCGGCATGCCGACCATCGGGATAGTGAGCCGTCGGGCTCACGGAGGAGGTCATGTGACTGTCGGTCAGCCGACCGGCGGTCACATGACTACCACCCGTTAAAACATATACAGCAGACTTTAAAGCCTATACGTAAGCCAGTCATACACCAGACCAACTTGCATCCAACCATCCAACTAATTGGCTGGTTGGAATGAAAATCTGGTACTGTATGGGAACAAATGACAATCAGATATTTGCTCCCAAATGCCAGAACATGGACAAAAAAAAAACCTGTCATCCAGGAAAATAGTTTAAATCAAACAAATGGAAACAACTTAACTGTATGACTTTTTTCATCTGTTTTCCGGGGGTTTGTGAGCAAATTACCGATCATAATTTGTTCCCATATGTTACCAGATTTTAATTCCAACCAGCCAACAAGTTGAATACTGTACGTATTCTGTAAGCTGAACGTAAAATTATTACACTCACTTAAATAAAAATGCAACGTAAAACATAGGAGGAACATTTTGGTTTGATAGTGACGGAGCAAACATGAGACAACAGTAGTAAGGGCCCTGCTCATGAAAGATGCAGACCTACTGAATTGTGCCTACACCTGAAGCCACCTCTTTCCTTCAACACCAGATCGTTACCTATGATGGTGCAGTTAAGACTGCTAAGTGTAAAACAGACCCTGCTTCTGTGCTACCTGCTACCATATAATATTGGGTAAGTTGTGATGGGGTTAATGCAGCAAAAACTGAAGAAGAGACTAATTTAAATCTATCCATTTTTCTATAAGGAGATCCAAAACCTTGGACTCTTTGATGACTAGAGTCGGGAAGTCATTATATCAAAGGAGACAGTAGAATCATCCAGTATTATTTGTATAATGACGCAACAGTTATCTAAATATAACGTGAAGGGAAGTCAAGGCGTTCACCTAAACAAAACAGATTCTTACCCTGTTGGCTGCGTGTCTCCAGTCGGATATCCTGATTGCTGGGGGGAGCATCCTTTAGAAGCTTAATTATGCTTCTAACTAGCTCTGGCTGGTTGCCAGGAAAAATACCAACATGTTCTCCTGGCAGATACTGAACTTCCTGGTAATTCTCGCTGGAAAGTTTCACTAGGAGGGTGGCACGGCTGGAAACAACAAGTAGGAACTCTTAATAGGACTAAATACGTATACAGGATTTCCTTTTTCTCTACAGAATCAAAAGTTTTTATTGTGGTGCTTAACTGTATCACTAAATATATAATCGTTGTCTAGTATTTAATAGTTGAATGTTTCTTTAGAGAATACAGTAGTAATTTGATTTTTGCCAATTCCAATATTTTATTTTTATATATTCAAATAAGATAAATGAATTGAAGCTTGAAGGTCCCAGACTGTGCCAGGTCATAATTCTACCCAATAATTTATTTTGAACACGTTGTAACAGACTGGCAATCACCAGTTTGCCAGACTTTCCATGAATGAGCACAAATTCCCATGTTTAGTCTTGATGAAAGCTGGAACATAGTCCTGCTACTCTGCATTAACATGCCAATTAACACTATCCCAATACTGTTATTGTTTAAATACGAAGTGAAATGGAAAATATACCCCACTTACTAATAGGGTAGGAGATTGATTATGGGCAATTAGGAGATTTCAAGGGCAAGATCCTGAAAGTCAAATAGGAATTATTTCATGATTTGCATATCTATCTATCTATCTATCTATCTATCTATCTATCTATCTATCTATCTATCTATCTATCATACATACATACATACATACATACATACCACTATGGTACATATGAATCTTGCCTAACATACTGCACATGTAGTAAACAAAGATAAAACATTCATAATCATAGCTCATTGATCTACATATTTGTATATATATTAATAAGACTTGGAACTTTCATATTACTCTCACTGCAAAAATTAAAATTAAATGTCATCATATAAACCAAAAGAATAGTGGACCCTATATATTATTATATTTTTAATGGGCTCCCTATGTTTTTATATTTATTTAATGAATAAAACAAAATAATATAGTTTGCTCATACAGAGACCCTGGAAACAAAATGAGTTACTGCCCTGGCATCTGGCTACCTAATAGATGATCAGTCAATCCTGAGTGGTTTCTCTTAGGGGCCCTATTATAATGAAATTAATAAGCATAAAAAGGAGGCAAATATTATTAAATTTTTCAAATATCAGTTGGACAAATAGGAGTGTTTTATTTTTTTGTTATTAAATAATGGTAGTATACCCTAAACCGCATGTGATTATGCAACTTAGGGATTCAAAATTAAACATTGATGTCTGTCATTTTACAAACTGCAAACAAAACACTTCTAGATACATTTGGCCCAATGTATTCTCCTTACAATACATGAAGACATCTCTATTATGCTCAGTCCTTTGAATTGTGCCAATTTTTCATGTAACTTACCCAGATTTAGAGCTTTGTAAATTCTGCTTTGATTTTAGTCTCATTTTCAGGATGCTCCTTGAGTGCAGTTTTGAGAGTGCTGCAAAATATGAAGAAAGTGTTACAAGTCTATGGAAATAATTCTATGAATTTGCAGGAGGCATAGCATGCTTCTTTCTAGCAAACAGCACAAGGAACACCAGCCACAGTGTGCTGAGTACATTCTATCTAGAGATGAACCGGTTCTGTTCCTCGAGATCCGAACCCCCCCGAACTTCACCTATTTTACACGGGTTCGAGGCAGCCTCGGATCTTCCCATCTTGCTCGGTTAACTCGAACGTGCCCGAACGTCATCATCCCGCTGTCGGATTCTCGCGAGATTCGTATTCTATTAAAAGAGCTGCGCGTCGTCGACATTTTCACTCGTGCATTGGAGATTGAATGGAAAGGACGTGGCTGCGTTCTCTCCCTGAAAAGCTCCGTAATCTGTGCTCAGTGTGCTGCAAATATCTGTGCTCAATGTGCTGCAAATATCTGTGCTCAGTGTGCTGAAAATATCTACGTTCTCTGCCTGAAAAGCTCCATATCTGTGCTCAGTGTGCTGCAAATATCTGTGCTCAGTGTGCTGAAAATATCTGTGCTCAGTGTGCTGAAAATATCTACGTTCTCTGCCTGAAAAGCTCCATATCTGTGCTCAGTGTGCTGCAAATATCTGTGCTCAGTGTGCTGAAAATATCTGTGCTCAGTGTGCTGAAAATATCTACGTTCTCTGCCTGAAAAGCTCCATATCTGTGCTCAGTGTGCTGCAAATATCTGTGCTCAGTGTGCTTCATTTTGGTGACCAACAGTATATAGTTGTACAGTACAGTAGGCCATTGCTGTATCTTGCAGCTCTGTGTCACTGCAAGTATCCATTCCATATCTGTGCTGCATTTTGTGAGCAGTATATATAGTATTACAGTGCAGCATTTTGGTGACCAACAGTATATAGTTGTACAGTACATTAGGCCATTGCTGTAGTATCTTGCAGCTCTGTGTCACTGCAAGTATCCATTCCATATCTGTGCTGCATTTTTCTGAGCAGTATATATAGTATTACAGTGCAGCATTTTGGTGACCAACAGTATATAGGTGTACAGTACATTAGGCCATTGCTGCAGTATCTTGCAGCTCTGTGTCACTGCAAGTATCCATTCCATATCTGTGCTGCATTTTGTGAGCAGTATATATAGTATTACAGTGCAGCATTTTGGTGACCAACAGTATATAGTTGTACAGTACAGTAGGCAATTGCTGTATCTTGCAGCTCTGTGTCACTGCAAGTATCCATTCCATATCTGTGCTGCATTATTGTGAGCAGTATATAGTAGGACAGTGCAGCATTTTGGTGACCAGCAGTATACATATATAGTACAGTAGGCCATTGCTGTATCTTGCAGCTCTGTGTTACTTCTAGTATCCTGATCAGTGCGCAATATCTGCTGCATTGTTGTGACCAGTATGTATACTGTACTGTACGACGTGTGTTATACACCTGGTGATTATACATCCTGTAATCTGTACTGAGCGATGTGTGAGATACACCTGGGGATTATACACCCTATATACTGTACTGTGTGATGTGTGAGATACACCTGGGGATTATACACCCTATATTATTATTATTATCCTTTATTTATATGGTGCCACAAGGGTTCTGCAGCGCCCAATTACAGAGTACATGAATAATCAAACAGGAAAACAGCAACTTACAGTTGATGACAGTATAGGACAAGTACAGGGTAAATACACATAGTTACATCAGCAGATGACACTGGAATAAGTATCAGGTGGCAGAAGACTGCTGGATGTGGTACAGGTGAAGATTATTAAAGTAAGACAAAGGATAAGCACATGAGGGAAGAGGGCCCTGCTCGTGAGAGCTTACAATCTAAAGGGGAGGGGTAGACAGACATGGGTGACACAGATGGGGTACATAGAGAACGTGGAACAGAGGGTTAGGATGAGATTTGGCTGGGTTTGGTGAAGAAGTGGACCCCCAGAAGGCACAAGTAAAAATTAAAAATAGGGGAAAATAAAAATAAAAAAAAGAATCGATAACTTCTACCGCTTTCAAAAAGGTCAATGGAAGTTGAAATAATGGACAACTACCTCATGGAAGCCAGATACAGTATACCAAACAGTACTTAGCAGAGTTAGGAATGAGTGCTTATGAAATACAGTAACATTTTGTCATAATATTTCAGAAACTGCATGGCTGGTCTCTTGCACTCTTTTGCTCTATTACACCACCTGCTTTAGGATTTATATTCAAAAACATTATGTCTCCATAATCCCAAAAACGTCAGTCTTCTTGGAAAGTGGTTTGTTCCTTTGTAAGGGAAAGAGAGCAAACGTTCTCAAACAACGGTTTCTCAATTTCTTTTTCCTCTGGGAAGGGATTGTGGATTCGCAGGAATATCTGACCATTTCTGTAATCAGAAAGCAGCGACTTTCTACAAATGTTTACGAATAATTCCAGTGATTTTGTCATTTTCTTCCAGTGATTTGGACCAATAATACCATTGATTAGAACGAATAATTCCAGTGATTTTGTCATTTTCTTCCAGTGATTTGGACCAATAATACCATTGATTAGAACGAATAATTCCAGTGATTTTGTCATTTTCTTCCAGTGATTTGGACCAATAATACCATTGATTAGAATGAATAATTTCATTGATTTTGTCATTTTCTTCCAGTGATTTGGACCAATAATACCATTGATTAGAACGAATAATTCCAGTGATTTTGTCATTTTCTTCCAGTGATTTGGACCAATGATACCATTGATTAGAATTAGAATAATTCCAGTGATATTGAGGTGTTTGTGTCGCTTAGCTTAGCCGTCCAGCAACCACAGTGCACCTCTTTTTCTCTTTCCTTTGCATCATGTGCTGTTTGGGGCCAATTTTTTTAAGTGCCATCCTGTCTGACACTGCAGTGCCACTCCTAGATGGGCCAGGTGTTTGTGCCGTCCTCTTGGGTCGCTTTGCTTAGTCATCCAGCAACATTGGTGCAAATTTTAGGACTAAAAATAGTATTGTGAGGTGTGAGGTGTTCAGAATAGACTGGAAATGAGTGGAAATTGTGGTAATTGAGGTTAATAATACTATAGGATCAAAATTACCCCCAAATTCTATGTTTTAAGCTGTTTTTGAGGGGTCTTTGAAAAAAAACACCTGAATCCAACAAAAAATTTTCAGGGAGGTTTTGCCAAAACGCATCTGAATCCAAAACATGGCCGCGGAACCGAATCCAAAACCAAAACACAAAACCCAAAAAATTTCCGGTGCACATCTCTAATTCTAACCATGCCCCATACCACTGAATTACAGTGGATTGGGCGGGGTTATGTGTTGGGTGTCTAATGGTTCATCCTTGCTTCAGGTGTCATTAATTCCACCATTTCATTTAAAAAACACAAGCTTTAGCTGTACAGTGCATTATACCTTCATTAGTATGAAATCTATTGACTAGTACTGATATTTGAGGCAATATCACAATTATTGCTAGATAGAACGCCAAATGTAAGGAGGAGCAGAGGGTTATATACAGCCTTGTACACTATCCAGATGCAGATTGAGCTGTAGATATATACAACAAAAAGATGTGTCAGTGGTATTAGTTTTACATCAATTCTGATCTACCTAACCTTCATGGATTGAGGCTTCATATATATAAGCAATAGGTATGATGAGAGCAATACTAAGTTACAGCAGATTGGACCTGGATACACTCAATGGAAGAAGATATCATATTGCAATGTTATTTACTATCATCATCTTCTGCCACACGGTGATGCCTCTGACTGATAACATTTTCCTTTACTGAATTTCAGGTTGTCAGAGTTGTGAAGTGCACAGACCCTGGTTTCAGTTTTGGCTAAACCATCCTCAGTGTTTTGGTTCAGATTCAGTTTTGGTTTTAGTTTGTGATTTTTTTTCCACATTTTTAAAAACAGCTAAAATCATGTAATTTGTACCTGTTCCTAGAGTATTATTAACATCAATAACATTAATAACATTAATTTCCAGTCATTTCCAGTCACTTTTGCCTATCGAAATGGACCCTGAAAAAAATCTGAAATGCAATCTAACATACGAAATTTGGATTTAAAATCCGAGATCCAACAGATCCAAAACCAGGACTTGGTTCGACTCGGAATCCCAAGAGATCAGAACCAGTACTCAGTTCAACTTGGAGCCTCTAAGTCAGTGTTTTTCGACCACTGTGCCATGGTACACTAGTGTGCCCTGAGCATTCTCCAGGTGTGCTGCCATAGAAGCAGAGCCAGGTCTGACAGTGTTTTGCTACTACTGAGGCCAGAGCCGGCCCTAACCAATATGATGCCCTAGGCAGGAGATTTTGGCTGGTGCCCCCTAGCACCACCGCTACTTCCGCCTCTGACCCTGCACCCCTTTCCAGGCACCAGGCCAAAAGGTTTGTCTTTTTGCTGGCAAGGGGCAAGGCCACACAATAGTACCCCCAATTCAACTTATGCCTCACAGTAGTGCAACTTTATTCACAATTTATCATACGATAGTGTCCCTTATTCACATTACATCACACAGTAGTACCACTTTACCTTATATACGTTACTCCTCACAGTAGTGCCCCTCATTCACATAACATCATACTGAATTGCTCCTTATTCACATTACACCACACCATATTGCTCTTTATTCTCATTACACCACACTATATTGCTCTTTATTCACATTAGACCACACAGTAGTGCCCTTTCTATACATTACACCACACAGTAGAGCACCTTATACACATAATGCCACACATTAGTAATGCATTTATACACATAATGACACACATAATGTCCCTTACACATATGCCGCACATTATTAGTGCACTTATACACATAGGGGGTAATTCCAAGTTGATCGCAGCAGGAATTTTGTTAGCAGTTGGGCAAAACCTTGTGCACTGCAGGGGAGGCAGATATAACATGTGCAGAGATAGTTAGATTTGGGTGTGGTGTGTTCAATCTGCAATCTAATTTGCAGTGTAAAAATAAAGCAGCCAGTATTTACCCTGCACAGAAATAAAATAACCCACCCAAATCTAAATCTTTCTGCACATGTTATATCTGCCTCCCCTGCAGTGCACATGGTTTTGCCCAACTGCTAACAAAATTCCTGCTGCGATCAATTTGGAATTACCCCCATAATGACACATATATTTCCAGGCGTGAGTCATCTGGCAGCTTTGCTAACGTCGGGTGCCTATTTTTTATGAAAATGCATCATATTTGCATTGCTATGTGGCAAAGATGCACAAGCAGCTTCCACTGATTAAAATGATATTTGGCATGCCTATATACTGTGTGCGACTGTGGCTGTATCTGCATACAAAAAATGCTACCCACAGAATATAGGCATGCCGCATATCATTTTAATCAGCAGAAGCTGCTTGTGCCCCTAGGCATACCAGATGCCCCAGGCAATTGCCTAGTTTGCCTATGCCTAAGGCCGGCTCTGACTGAGGCCCTGGAACAATCCATACTGGTGGATTTAGTGGTTGCAGAGCCAGTTCTTATTTTGGGCCCGGGCAGTGTTGGGCTCTTCTGGCTTTCTCAGATGTGGCTCTTGCATTACCTAGGGAGAAGCTGCGACATAACATGCTAGGACACGCAACTGCACCATGCATCACCATTATTATTGAGTGTGCCTTGGCAATATTTAAATCTTGTTCAGTGTGCCGCGAGTTGTAAAAGGTTGAAAATCTCTGCTCTAAATTTTTGTGGGTTTGGATTTTTAAAAAACCAAACCGCACATCTCTACTGTGAATGAACATTTCTATATTAATTTCCTTGCTCCACTCAACATATTACCTTCTTGCTTTATAAACATTGTGCATTTTATTCTAAATTACAAAGCATAATACAGTATTTGAATGGTAGTACTCCATTGTCTGCAAGCACTGCATATGAATTTATGCAGTTTTTATTTATTTCACGATAATCTGATACTTGCAGATCTCTAGATGCATAATATATTGATTTCATTACTCTTCAATAAAATAGCTTATTGATATAGTTTTTGAGTCTTACATGCTGTGGATAGCGATTCACAAGTTAAACTTGTTTATATACTTTATTATACATTTATTATTCTTTTGTAGCCAAGCACTGTGTGGCATTTTACCTTTTTAATGCGCATATGCATGTTTCCTATTTTCTTTGTGCAGTGCAGACTTGCATATTTTATACTACTCGGTCTGGCGTAGTTCCCACTCAGAGTGGGAGAGGACGCAGGGTGAGAGGGAGCTGGCGTAGTTCCCACTCTGCGTCAGCCCCTAGGTGTGTCATTGCAGGACACATTTAATGTTCCTGTTAATACATACATTCTGTTGAATTAGGGGCTCAAACAGATAATAGGTTTTAATTGTTGCATTTTTAGGCACAATATTAGAAAACTGCTTTATTGTTTTGCCTACATTGTTGAAGCTGCCAGAATCCATATGGCTGCCAGGTAGTTATCTCTTGTATATATGAACTATATCATACCAGGGTCTTTTTATATATATACTATTATTATAGCCAATTAGACCTTTATTTTCATGCTATAGTAGCTATTCATTATTCCCTTAAATAACAAATGCAGCCTGTCTTACGCTGCGGGGGTGAAGTGTTTCCCTTCCGCGCCTTTTAATGTGCATATCATTTTGCAGCCTGTTTCCTTAGTACACAGGGACCACACCTTATCCTGATCTCCGCTATTAGACAGATGTTGGGCAACAATGAACCAAGTGTTATGCATGAAGATTGGGCTATTCGGGAACTGTATAGTAGTTGGAAACATGTACGCTGGACTTCCTAATATTATGATATTATCATGATAAAACAGTCAGCCAGCAGGTGCAGTGCCCTGGGAAACATGAGCTACAAAGAACACACTCCTCGATATGTTCCATTCCCCGTTCCCTCACTTTTATGAAAAGCAAATTGTGCTGCTTACTGATTACAGGATATGATTGGGTGCCCTCTGGATAAACTACTATGCCTTTCACTAACTGCTGGTTGAACTAATACTTCTGTGTCTATGTGTTCATACCAAGTTGCCTTGAGGTGAGGGCTGACGGAATATCATTAAGTTTCTAATGAACATGTTGGCTCAAGTGAGAATGGATTCAAGTGAGAATGGATTCCCTTCCACATCTGAGTATAATAATGTAATGTAAGTAATAGTAATTACAGACTGCAGTAAGATCACCGACCAAAATGTTTAATATGCAGCATCAACAGTAACATAGCTGGAGGAGGATCCCTTCTACAAGATCTCTGCTGGGAGCTGCCTTGCTCATCCTATCCAGGTTATTAAGCTGCATATGGTACAGCATCTACTACAATGCCAAATCTAGCATCAGAGTCCAACATATTACAGTATCCAGAGCCGGTCATAGGCATAGGCAAACTAGGCAATTGCCTAGGGCATTTGCTATGCCTAGGTGCATCAGCAGCTTCTGCTGATTAAAATGATATGCAGCATGCCTATATTCTGTGCGTAGAATTTCATATGCAGATACAGCCACAGTCTCACACAGTATATAGGCATGCTGCATATCATTTTAATCAGCGGAAGCTGCTTGTGCATCCGAGCCACATAGCAATGCAAATAAGATGCATTTTCATTAAAAAAAGGTGCCCGACGTTAGCATTGAGGCAAGATTTTTGAGGACACATCTGTATCCAAGCAGAGGCAGAGGTCACAGTGTTAGTGGCAGTGTGAGTGCTGTGTGCATGTGAGTGGGTTGGTTGTGCAGTAGTGTTCGGAATATGTGTAAGGAGCATTATGTGTGTCATGTAAAAATGCATTAATAATGTGCAACTTATGTGTAAAGGGGCACTATGTGTGTCATTATGTGCATAAGGGCATTAATAATGTGCGGCATATGTGTAACAGGGTACTACTGTATGTGTGTGTCATTATGTGTATAGGAGCACTAATAATGTGCAGCAAATGTGTAGGGGGCACTATGTGTGTCATTATGTGTATAAGGGCATTAATAATGTGTGGCATATGTGTAAGGGACATTATGTGTAAAAGGGCATTAATAAAGGTTGTCATAATGTGTAAGGCGCATTATGTTTATAAGGACATTAATAATGTGTCTCATATGTGTAAGGGGCATTACTGTGTGGAACTGTGTATAAATGCATTACTAATGTGTGGCATTATGTGTATAAGGTGCTCTATTATGTGGCGTTGCGTATAGAAAGGGCACTACTGTGTCATCTAATGTGAATAAAGAGCAGTAGGGTGTGGTGTAATGTGAATAAGGAGCAATTCAGTGTGATGTAATGTGAATAAGGGGCTCTACTGTGAGGAGTAACGTTTATAAGGTAAAGTGATACTACCGTGTGATGTAATATGAATTATGGACACTATCGCATGATCAAATGTGAATAAAGTTGCAGTACTGTGTGGCATAATTGAAATTGGGGTTACTATTGTGTGGCCATGCCCTTTGCCAGCAAAAACACACCCCTTTTTGGGCTGTGCGCCAAATGTGTGAACTGTTCCTATTTAAAATATAGGGGGTACAAACACCAAAATAAGGACTGCTATGGGTGAGGGGTGATGGTGCTAGGAAAGAGGTGCAAGGTCAGAGGCGGAACCAGCGGTGGTGCTAGGGGGCACCAGCCAAAATCTTGCCTAGGGCATCATATTGGTTAGGGCCGGCTCTGACAGTATCACCAATGATCTGCAAATGTTACTATATAGCCTGGGAGAGGTTTTTGAGCTTTTATTGATGCCTAATTGCTATTGAGCTTCTCGTCATGAAGCATGGCATCACTGCTGTGCTGGCATAATGTTGTAAAACGCAGGTCTATGAATAGGGGAATCACATCATATTAGTCCTGCCCCCTCTAACTGACCAACAATTACATCATTACGCCCTGCCAGTTTCAGTGGGATGCGGAAGGGACACCTACTTTTCTGTGAGATTTTGCAGGACTCCCTGAAAACTCGCGGCTCTCCCATACATTCTGGGAGAGTGAGTACATTTTATATTTTTGACTTCCAGTTACATTTTACTTCTCGTTGTTACTTGATGTTTGCTTTTGCTCGTAAAACTGGAACCCAATTTTATCAAACTTTCTGTGAACTAAATAATTAAGCTCAAAATCAAACATGGAGGTAAGTGTGTAAACCCGGAGAACATACAGCAGTGGTACTGATCCCGACCTGCACATATCATGTGATGTGTAGGCCTCATTTTCTAGGCAAAAAAACGCATCACAAGGTGTATCAGTCCCAGTAAGTCCAAATACCTTTGATGCGGTCTAATGGTTGTGTTTCATTCACAAGACGATAATTTTCTGGTTTCCAACCTTCTGTGGAGGTATACGATTTTGGCAATATAATTTTGTGTTTGTCTCGAATCTTGAACACTTCACAGGCAGTCTAAAAAAGATACAGGTTATCAATTGTTAATAATAATTACTATATTATAAAGCTAAAAATATAGGAATGGCTGCAGTAGCTGGTGTCACATATAAGAGCTGATTATTATTATTATTATTATTATTATTATTAATAACAGTTTCTTATATAGCGCAGCAAATTCCGTTTCGTTTTACAATTGGAAACAACAATGATATAACAAACTGGGTAATCACAAACAGTCATAGAGGTAGGAAGGCCCTGCTCGCAAGCTTACAATCTATAGGATTCAGAGTTGCCCGCAACCCGGCCGTATTGCATGCTCGAAAATGCAAAACTTTGTCTGGATCTGCATGTAAACACTCAGAATGTCAACATGGACTTTAGGCCGACAACCAATATGTCGACATTCAATAATATCGACATGGTTAAGAAATCAACATGATTATACTGTCGACATTTAACATGTCGAGACCAGAATGTTGACATCCAATTTTTTGCTTATTGTTAGGGGTCCAGTAAGTTTAGAGTTCGGATAAAATAAGCATAGAACTGTATGTCAGCATTCTGGTCTCAACATGACATTTTAACCATGTCATCATTTTATAATTATGACATTTTGGCTGTCAGCCTAAAGTCCAAGTCAACATTCTGAATGCCGACCTTTTGAATGTTGACTTTTCATAACAAATTGACATACAACTCTGAATCAGATCTATAGTGAGAAGTGTTTAAAATCAATGAATTAATGTTTTAAAAATGTAAATACTCTATATTATCAGGCACAATTGCTTATTTATATTGCCCTTGTAGACAAATGTATCCTGGCCTCTGGCCACAGTTATATCTACTGTATTGCAGAGATCAGAGCATACCGCTCTCACAAACAATGACAATGAAAATGACTTTGCATGATGTTTTAAAAATATGCCTGAAAAGCACATACTAATATACAGTATATTCACATAATATATACATATAATATACAAATATATATAAATAATGTAATAATAATAATGTATATGTGTAGCATGTTATAACCAAACAAATGTATCTGCAAGCTGACCACACTTTGGAAGGTATGCTAATAGCCACACATTTATGTTGGAGATAAACTGTACCTTAAATGTGTGGACAGCCCATGCCAAAAAGGCCTCTTCTTGTCCACTGAGTTCATCTCCTTCACCAGTAGGGCTGATCTGAGAGGCACCAAGTTGTGCCAACCTCTGGTCCAGGGTATGAGCAAATGCACAAAACTGTGGGTACATGCTGGAACCAAGGCCAAAAACTGCATACCTGTTGTAATAATTAAGATTTGTAATACATATTTGATATACAGTACTTGCATCTTGCATCAAAATAATAACATAAGACGTGTTTAAAAAAAAAAAGAGAACAATAAGGGTCATTCAGACCTGATCGCTCGCTAGAAGTTTTTTGCAGCGCTGCGATCAGATAGTCGCCGCCTACAGGGGAGTGTATTTTAGCTGTGCAAGTGTGTGATCGCATGTGCAGCCGAGCGGTATAAAAAGATCTTTTGCAGTTTCTGAGTAGCCCGGGATTTACTCAGCCCTTGCGATCACTTCTACCTGTCCGGGACCGGAATTGACGTCAGACACCCGCCCTGCAAACGCTTGGACACGCCTGCGTTTTTTCCAACCACTCCCAGAAAATGGTCAGTTGCCATCCACAAATGCCTTCTTTCTGTCAATCTCCTTGCGATCGGCTGTGCGAATGGATTCTTCGTAAAACCCATCGCACAGCAATGATCCACTTTGTACCCGTGCGACGCGCCTGCGCATTATGGTGCATACGCATGCGCAGTTCTGACCTGATCGCAGCGCAACGAATAAACCTAGCGTGCGATCAGGTCTGAATGGCCCCCAATATTCTGTCAAAATGTATTTTACCTTCCTGTACGATGTAATCATATACTGTTCTGTGCTACTATATAATGCTTTGCAATAACTCTTTCAGTTTCATACTGTTACAGTAGTTAAGAGACGCTTTTGAAGTTTATGTACTGGGATCCTGAGAAATGCATTTACTCTATCCCCTGCTATATGTAAGGGACTGCTGGAGCGTTAGCGACCACTGGTTTTCCACTGTTTTGAAACTTTGGGCCTAGTTCATATTTTTACACAAACTTGATGATGGGCGTACAAATACGATAGTTTTGGGTTCGCGCAGAGGCAAGACCCATTCTGCACATGTGCAGGACAGATCTTACTGTATCACTTGCGGAGCCCTTGGCATGCGGAGTCGCGACGGCACAAGGCACTGTTCTTCAAAATGGGCATATGCCTCCACAGTGCCAGATAAGCCCCCACAGTCATATAGTCATAGTCCCCATCTCCCTCATAGCACATAGCCATAGCCCCCACCTCCCCAAGCAATAGCCGTTGTCCCCCCAGCACATAGCCATAGTCTCCACCTCTCCCACCAGAGTTATACAGTAGTATCCACCCCATCCCATCACATAACAATAGTTCCCTGCTAGCATAGATAGCCATAGTCCCCCTCCCTGCACATAGCCCCTCACCTCCCCAAGTATATAGCCATAGTCCCCATCCCACTCCCAGCACATAGCTGTAGTCCGTCCTTAGCACATTGTAGTAGTCTCCCCCACTCCCAGCACATACATAGCCTCCCCACACAGTACATAGCCCTAGTCCCCTCCCAGTAAATAGCCATAGCCCCCACCTCCCCAAGCAATAGCCGTAGTCCCGCCAGCACATAGCCGTAGTTTCCGCCTCTCCCAACACAGTCATACAGTAGTCCCCACCCACCTCCCATCACATAACAATAGTTCCCTGCCACCATAGATAGCCATAGTTCCCCTCCCTGCACATAGCACCTCAACTCCCCAAGCACATGGCCATAATCCTCATCCACCGCCCAGCACATAGCTGTAGTCCGCCCATAGCACATAGTAGTAG
Organism: Pseudophryne corroboree; assembly: GCF_028390025.1. Lineage (NCBI taxonomy): Eukaryota > Metazoa > Chordata > Amphibia > Anura > Myobatrachidae > Pseudophryne > Pseudophryne corroboree. The sequence continues at coordinate 901,768,924 of NC_086445.1, read as the reverse complement.
TCTCACCCACTCCCAGCACATACATAGCCTCTCCACACAGCACATAGCCCTAGTCCCCACCCCACAACATCCCAGCAGATAGCCGTAGTGTCTGGCAATATCTGCTGTGTCGAGCTGCCTGGGATGGATGGCGGAGGATCGCTCTGCAGTCAGGAGCTGGCGCCGGTGTCGGGCACCGCACCAAACTACGTAAAGAAATTGAAAATAAACTACAGCTCCCAGCAGCCCTTGCCTACGGGAGCTCCGACAGCAAGGGTTGCTGGGAGTTGTAATTTATTTTCAGTTTCTTCCCTGTAGTGCATTGCGGTGCCGGACACCAATGCCAGCTCCTGCCTGCTGAGCGATCATCCTCCCTCCATCCCAGGCAATGCACAGGCAGCTCAGCACAGCAGGTATTGCCAGACACTACGGCTTAAGGGATTCCACCCATTGTCCGAGGGTGGCACCGTCGGGCGGCACCCCCTGCTCGGCTGGCACCCCTGGCGAGTGCCATCCTAGCCAGTGGGTAGATACACTCCTGTGTACATACCACCACAATGTTTGGTGGTACACTTCTACCTGCTCCTTTTAGTGCCACAAATCTCAACTAATTATAGTGATGTTGCAATTGTAGAGAGAGAGAGAGAGAAAACAGCAGCAAGAGGGACAGAGCAGCAGTAAGAGAGGGGGCCGGCTAAGGTGCCCTAGCATATGCCAGAACCCTTTACTACTACAGCCTTATATTTGTGTGAATATTACACAGATTTTTACTAAAACAAAAAAGCATATTTATAGAGACAAACTCGTGTCAATTGTTTTATACACTGTACATATCCTAATTCCTATATATATATGTATATAGTTTCCAGAAGACAGCAGCACTTCGGGATAGCAGTGAAAAATCATGATTTTAATCAATCATTAACGATTCAGGGTTTTACCCCCTTCATCAGGATGATGAAACCACGAAACGTTGATGATTGATTAAAAGCACGATTCTTCACTGCTATCCCAGAGTGCTGCTGCCTTCTGGAACCTGCATCTTGGGGGTGCTGTCCCCTGATTGAATTTATTTATATATATATATATATATAAGAGAGAGAGAGAGACAGAGAGAGAGAGAGAGAGAGACAGAGAGATTTGAGTCGTCATATGTACCTTAATTTTCCTTCCAGTTTTTTCATATTAAAAATTGATTTCTTGAATTTCTGTACAAATAAACAAAAAGGGTGTAAATATGCATAATGCACTTTTGCAACATTACTATGATGTGTGCATAGTGTTAAGAAATTATTTTGATATAATGAGTATCTTTAAAGAATACGTTTTCCTAATGGTCTTTTTTCGTGTAAATAGTAGATAACAAGGGTGTAGGGTACTCTGTTTCAGGATGTACAGTGCTAGATCATCAATTTTGTAGATCCTGAGATGTACAGTGCTTTGAACTTGTTTTAATCTTAAACATTTCATTTTTTAACTGTGTAACCACAATATATGCCATATTGGATCAGAAGGTGGGGCCAATGCAGGGAGGTATGGCCAGCCCCCCTCCTTAGGGAATATTAAAAAACCTTAAATATTGTGTGGCCGCACGTGCCGCACAGGGGCCAGACATAAGGGCAGATGGGTGCCTGCGGCAGGTGGATGGGCGATTGATCACCCTCCATTTTCCCTGCACATCACGCAGGGACGCAGGGAGAGAGCTGCGACTGCTTCTGCAGCTGCCTCTATTCCTCTCTATTCTCGCTCCAAGTGCCGGTGCTGTCTACAACGGGAAGGTGGGGGGTGGGGGGGAGGCGTCAGGACCCGGGCCCCTCCAACAGGACAGATTCCAGGTAAAGAGTACCCCCTTCCCAGCGTCACTGTATGGGATAAAACACAGGGTTAAATGCAAGTTGATCGCTATTGTTCCCACACTGCATGAAAGGAATTTAGGGCCTTATTCGTTTTCGCACAGCAGCCGGCACATATGCCAGCGTCGCAGTGCCAGGACCGTGTGCCAGGACCGTGTGGGGGTGGGCCCCGGCGGCTGCGTGACGTCACATGCAGCTGCAGCGACGGGTACCTCCCTGCCAGCACGCAGGAGCTGCGCTGGTAGGGAGCTACTCTTCAGGTACCAAAGCATCGCCGCCGTGCAATGCTTTTGTACCTGTGCAGGGGCGTACCCCTGCATGTCTGAGTAACTGATCGTAGCCGTGCAACATTTTGCACGGCTACGATCAGGTCTGAATCAGGCCCTTAGCCAGGGGCAGATTTGCCTAGGGTGTCGAGAAACCTTGCACCGGCCCTGACCACTACATACCTCCCTACTGTCCCGTATTCAGCGGGACAGTCACATTTTCCTGGGACTGTCTCGCTGTCCCACCCACTGCCAGCAGTGTCCCACAGAGGGGGAAAGGGGGGGGGTAGTTGGGGGAAGCGCACACATTGCAGGAGAAGAGGAGAATTCACAGCTCCGGACGGAGCCTGGTGGCAGCCCAGCAACACGGAGAGTGCTGGGCCTGCCCCCACAATGATGAAATCTGGAGGATTATGTGAAGCTCCACCCACTTCCAGGAGCGCAGTCGCCTTCGGCGCCCAAAGGGTCCCGAATAGATTAACTAAAAAGTTGGTAGGTATGCCACTATAACCAACTTTTGTTTAATAATCTGTGCCTGAATAAACGGATTCATGATATACTGCAATTCCTGGACCTTCCCCAATAGAAGCAGCAAGTAGAGTAGCTGGGAATGCTGGTTTAAGCTGCTGAGTTTATTGAGGTACAATATCTGTTACTTGGTATTACGATACACCTACCTCTCCATTACCAGGGCAGTCTCCATTCCCAAATGTGCTTGTCACCACCAGAAGAAGAGCTTCTTTATCCAAACTGCTGATATTATAGCCCTCCATACAGGTGACCTAAAATCAAACTAGTCAGGATAATCACGCACGAATTCAACTTCTGTAAATTATTTCTATTGTATAACAAAAGTAGATACAGTAAACAAAAGAAGACAGTATAGGTATATCCCACAATGGTCCTTGTAAAAGGGAAACAGGTTTAAATAGAAGAAAGAGTTATTCGCCATCTTTAGGCCTGATTCAGAGATGTAAGCAATACCGATATTTACATAGTTGAGCGATTATCAGCTGACTGCGCATGCATCGCTATCGCACTGCGCACAAAGGTACCTTATCAATACCGCTCAAAGTGAGGATTTATTTGCAAAGTGATTGACAGGCGGGGGAGGCAACAAGAAATGGTGGCAAAAATGCCGGATTGTTGCAAACACCTCTGAATCATTCCCTTTAACTGCCAAAGCCTACATCTAAGCCTACCGTTGCTGTGCGGTAATTAGGAAGAAGACGTAAATACTCCAGATTATATAGGTAATAAGAAAATCAAAAAATAATTCTTAATTTATTTTTTTACTAGACTCACTTTGCGGTATATGACTCTCCTAGGTATGATTAATATTACTTTTTTTATGGATTTTTTATTTGGGGATTTATATGGATGTGATTTCCATTAGAAGACCTAAAGTATTGGATCAATACAAGCATGGACCTTTGTGTTTCACTTTAAGCTGTATTACAGTACTAAGGGGGTCATTCCGAGTTGTTCGCTCGCTAGCAGATTTTAGCAGCATTGCACACGCTAGGCCGCCGCCCTCTGGGAGTGTATTTTAGCATAGCAGAATTGCGAATGAAAGATTAGCAGAATTGCGAATAGAAAATTCTTAGCAGTTTCTGAGTAGCTCGAGACTTACTCCTACACTGCGATCAGCTCAGCCCGTTTCGTTCCTGGTTTGACGTCACAAACACGCCCTGCGTTCGGCCAGCCACTCCCCCGTTTCTCCAGACACTCCTGCGTTTTATCCTGGCACGCCTGCGTTTTTCCGCACACTCCCAGAAAACGGTCAGTTTCCGCCCAGATACACCCACTTCCTGTCAATCACACTCCGATCACTTCAACGATGAAAATTCTTCGTTCGGACGTGAGTAAATCTACTAAGTTTTGTGCTAAATTACTTAGCGCATGCGCACTGTGTACCATGCGCATGCGCATTTTTGCCTTAATCGCTCCGTTGCGAAAATCGGCAACGAGCGAACAACTCGGAATGACCCCCTAAGTAAAAAATAAATTATCTTAAAGTAAACTGCCTATCCCCTAGTAAAATCTTAGTGAGGTCTTTACAACCTCAATAAATTATATCTTGCAGTTTTACTAAACGACACAAAACTGCAGTGACAGAGGGTTTTTACGCTATGATGATATACATGCTGATGACATCACAAATGGTAAGGAATGATCCAATGCTAACAAAATATTATAAAATAAAAAGAATATAAAAATCTAGGAAAAAAATAATGCTCTTTATATATATATATATATATATATATATGAAAAAAATATAATTGCGCATTGAAACAAGACAGTCTGTGAAATATATATGTCCCAATGTATTATTGCTGCAGTCCTCCTCCAGGAGTAAACCTGTACTCCTCAGCACATGTAAAAGAGAAAACAATGGAGGGCGCAATGGTGAGTGTAATAATCAAAAGTGCTTTACTGAAAAAGTATTCGCTCACATACATTGAAAGTAAGAGGTAACCAGCGCAATGTAGACAACTCGTGTAGCCTCCGGATGGCATACACCGATGAATAACGTTGCTTCAGGAATACCGACAAGCCACTCTGGATATCCAGCCGCACGGACAATACACGGACCTCACACGCCGCTCGTCTAGGCAGTGGATCCACGTCACAGGTCCTGCTGGTCACGCCCAACGCGTTTCGTCACGGGACTTCGTCAGGGGGTGTGGCTAGCACCATTACGGCACACTATTTATAGCTAAGCCGCACAATTAATACAATATACATAATCAATTGAAAATACAATCACATCAGCGTAAATAACCTTACAAACACATTAACACACATTATAGATACATTATCATAATACAAATTAAAACCTAATACTTTAGATTATTATAAACATAGTGCTGCTAAACACACAATAAAAACCATCTCAATAAACCAGGATGCACTAATTAATAATTAACGCACCTCCTGCAAACGGTCAAACAATTTAATTTAGACCGTGAATACTAAGCTGTTAAAAGAAGGTTAGATCGCCAATTAAATACGTAGTACTTTTTAATACTTTTTAATAACAGGTTCCAGCCTAATTATTTATTATATATTATCTAAGTTGATTAAAAAACCATACTTATTAAATTGAGACACAATAGACTAAAACCCTTATTATTGCTAAAAAAAAAATTTACATTATTTATTAGTTAAAATTACAAAATTGACCGCAAAAAATATATATATAAAAAACACACATCATCTGCCATTATTGCCGAAATATCAGTGAACGTAAAACACAAAGGAGCCCATGGCTACACACTGTAGTCGGGCCATGGGCTCCTTTGTGTTTTACGTTCACTGATACTTTTAATCAACTTAGATAATATATAATAAATAATTAGGCTGGAACCTGTTATTAAAAAGTATTAAAAAGTACTACGTATTTAATTGGCGATCTAACCTTCTTTTAACAGCTTAGTATTCACGGTCTAAATGAAATTGTTTGACCGTTTGCAGGAGGTGCATTAATTATTAATTAGTGCATCCTGGTTTATTGAGATGGTTTTTATTGTGTGTTTAGCAGCACTATGTTTATAATAAGCTAAAGTATTAGGTTTTAATTTGTATTATGATAATGTATCTATAATGTGTGTTAATGTGTTTGTAATGTTATTTACGCTGATGTGATTGTATTTTCAATTGATTATGTATATTGTATTAATTGTGCGGCTTAGCTATAAATAGTGTGCCGTAATGGTGCTAGCCACACCCCCTGACGAAGTCCCGTGACGAAACGCGTTGGGCGTGACCAGCAGGACCTGTGACGTGGATCCACTGCCTAGACGAGCGGCGTGTGAGGTCCGTGTATTGTCCGTGCGGCTGGATATCCAGAGTGGCTTGTCGGTATTCCTGAAGCAACGTTATTCATCGGTGTATGCCATCCGGAGGCTACACGAGTTGTCTACATTGCGCTGGTTACCTCTTACTTTCAATGTATGTGAGCGAATACTTTTTCAGTAAAGCACTTTTGATTATTACACTCACCATTGCGCCCTCCATTGTTTTCTCTTATATATATATATATATATATATATATAGCAACAGCAAGTGAATGGTACGGCACTCCAAGCGTCTCAATAAATCAAATTCAAACCAACATAGGGAATGACAACGTTTCAGTGCTTTTAATATAGCACTTTCGTCAGGTCAGCACGAAAGTGCTATAATATAGCACGAAAGTGCTATATTAAAAGCACTGAAGCGTTGTCATTCCCTATGTTGGTTTGAATTTGATTTATTGAGACGCTTGGAGTGCCGTGCCATCCACTTGCTGTTGCTGTTGCTTCCTCGTTCAGGCACCCAGCGCATAACTACTATTGATGGGAGAGCTGGACCACCAGCTGTATGTATATATATATATATATATATATATATATACACACTGCACAAAAAAATTAAGGGAACACTAAAATAACACATCCTAGATCTGAATGAATGAAATACTCTTATTAAATACTTTGTTCTTTACATAGTTGAATGTGCTGACAACAAAATCACACAAAAATTATCAATGGAAATCAAATTTATTAACCCATGGAGGTCTGGATTTGGAGTCACACTCAAAATTAAAGTGGAAAAACACACTACAGGCTGATCCAACTTTGATGTAATGTCCTTAAAACAAGTCAAAATGAGGCTCAGTAGTGTGTGTGGCCTCCACGTGCCTGTATGACCTCCCTACAACACCTGGGCATGCTCCTGATGAGGTGGCGGATGGTCTCCTGAGGGATCTCCTCCCAGACCTGGACTAAAGCATCCGCCAACTCCTGGACAGTCTGTGGTGCAACGTGGCGTTGGTGGATGGAGCGAGACATGATGTCCCAGATGTGCTCAATTGGATTCAGGTCTGGGGAACGGGCGGGCCAGCCCATAGCATCAATGCCTTCATCTTGCAGGAACTGCTGACACACTCCAGCCCCATGAGGTCTAGCATTGTCTTGCATTAGGAGGAACCCAGGGCCAACCGCACCAGCATATGGTCTCACAAGGGGTCTGAGGATATCATCTCGGTACCTAATGGCAGTCAGGCTACCTCTGGCGAGCACATGGAGGGATGTGCGGCCCCCCAAAGAAATGCCACCCCACACTATTACTGACCCATTGCCAAACCGGTCATGCTGGAGGATGTTGCAGGCAGCAGAACGTTCTCCTTGGCGTCTCCAGACTCTGTCACGTCTGTCACATGTGGTCAGTGAGAACCTGTTTTCATCTGTGAAGAGCACAGGGCGCCAGTGGCGAATTTGCCAATCTTGGTGTTCTCTGGCAAATGCCAAACGTCCTGCATGGTGTTGTGCTGTAAGCACAACCCCCACCTGTGGACGTCGGGCCCTTATACCACCCTCATGGAGTCTGTTTCTGATCGTTTGAGTAGACACATGCACATTTGTGGCTTGCTGGAAGTCATTTTGCAGGGCTCTGGCAGTGCTCCTCCTGTTCCTCCTTGCACAAAGGCGGAGGTAGCAGTCCTGCTGCTGGGTTGTTGCCCTCCTACGGCCTCCTCCACATCTCCTGATGTACTGGCCTGTCTCCTGGTAGCGCCTCCATGCTCTGGACACTACGCTGACAGACACAGCAAACCTTCTTGCCACAGCTCGCATTGATGTACCATCCTGGATGAGCTGCACTACCTGAGCCACTTGTGTGGGTTGTAGACTCCGTCTCATGCTACCACTAGAGTGAAAGCACTGCCAGCTTTCAAAAGTGACCAAAACATCAGCCAGAAAGCATAGGAGCTGAGAAGTGGTCTGCGGTCACCACCTGCAGAACAACTCCTTTATTGGGGGTATCTTGCTAATTGCCTATAATTTCCACCTGTTGTCTATTCCATTTGCACAACAGCATGTGAAATTGATTGGCAATCAGGGTTGCTTCCTAAGTGGACAGTTTGATTTCACAGAAGTGTGATTGACTTGGAGTTACATTGTGTTGTTTAAGTGTTCTGTGTATATATATATATATATATATATATATATATATCCTATACAATAATAGGCTAACACTGCTCCTCACCTCTATGGGGGGAATGCAAGTGTTTTGCATGCCGGTGGCCATTGGATGGTGCCAGAGTGAGTCAAATGTTGCTCCGTTTGGGCGCACACAGTCACCGACTCTGACGTTACTGTTATGTTGTTCCATCATATTGACGGGTTGGTAACTAGTATATATATATATATATATATATATATATATATATGCGTGTGTATGTATATATGTGTATGTATATATATATATATATATGGTTTGTACCTTTTTGTATCAGAAAATAATTTATTAAAGAAGACAGGTCTACTTCACTATTAAACTTCAGTAGAACCTGTCAACTAGCACACAGTGTAGGTATCCATTGTGTGTCATTGTAGTCACTAAGAGCCAGTGCCATCACTAATCCTGGAGTCAGTTTGGAATGGGATGTAGTCATAATGTTGACAATAGCAATGTGATATAACTGGTTTCTAGTGTGCGTTCTCGCAAAGTGGCTGTCTGTGCTCTGTGTAGGCGACTGGTGCACTTTAAATATTGCCTTACCTCAGCGTTGAAAGCATAGCTAAACAATGTTTGCAGTTTTTTGGCAAATGTCTCAGATTTTCCCGTTTCTGTCGCGTAGAGAATAGTCGCCTTTGTTCTAGCAGCCATAGATTTTCTTAGAAGCATTGAAGCAAAAAGGACTGCCCTGAAATAGTAAGTATGAGTAAGTATGGTACACATCAACACCTGGTAAAGCATATCAGATTAGTGCACCAACTATTTCTGTAAAGTGATTAAACATTGATTTCCTATGAGTTCAACAAAATATTCTTCCACAATGCATGTCTGTCAGCCAAGTGCAGGCTGAGATTTATCTACGATCGGCAGCCTGCTTATTCTATTATATCAATGTTTAAAAGTCCCTAAATAACTCCCTTGACTTGTCAGATAGAATGACTGTGACTACATCCATCTAGTGCTATTACAAGCAGAAAAATCTTAGTTCCCAACTTCCCATTCAGATATCTGCTTTGAAAATCTTATTTTCTTACTTTACAATAACGCCAAGCTTGAATTTTTTCTTCTGTGATTTGCGTCTCTCATCATGCCACACGTGAGTTTTCCAGGCATCAATCTAAAAAAGTATTTTTAGAAAACTGATTTAAATAAAGTATTTAATGGAATTGGCCAAAAGCACAAAAGATCACAATTTGCTTGCTAGTCAGGGGTTTAGGTGGCATCCGATTTGTGGTGGTCTTGTTACTGAAATTTAAATGGCAACAATATTACAAGAAAAACACTCAGAGTCCTGGTATTACATTTAATATTACTAGCTTTTACAAAAATTTTTTAGGTAAAACTGTTGCTTAATAAAGCTAGCCATGCAGCAACTCCCAGATCTTATTCTCAGAAAATGGCATAATCCATCCTTACTGAATTATGGCAATGTTGGGTAACAAGAGTACTCAGCTTGCCGTTGCAGATGACCATCACGACCAGTAATGGCTCTACCATTAGGCAGCTTTAGGCTGCTGCCTATGGGCACCGACCCCTGGAGGACGTCACTGAATTCAACTAGCAAAAAACTGAAGGATGTCTCTGTATGTGGCCTCCTCCTTTTTACACTGTGCTGGCTGATGCTGCGAGTCTAATCAGGTGCAGCCGCCGATATCAGCGCTTCCTCCATGCAGACACGTGTAACATAAAGTCATATTAGGCACATAGGAGGCAGATGTAACTATGGCTACCAAGGGGAACCTCCACTGCCGCTCCTTATAACCCTGATGCACCTTCTCCATGACCCTGGATCCTGGCTCTCCTGCAGCAAGCAGCACCTGACTACTAGTCTGCACCCAGCAGTGTCACTGTAATGCTGCTGCCACCTGAAAGAGGAACCATGCCAATTACAAGGGAAAACAAGAAAACAACTTTTAGGTAAGTAACCTATGGGAGTTTCTACGGGAAGGGTTAGGTGGGATGGGTGGTTTGCACTTGTAAACAGCATAATAGGGAACACACATGCTATGCACCTCCTCCTGCAGTTGCATTGCAAAGCATTGCAATCATTACTGAATTAAGGGCCCAAGTCAGACCTGATTGCTGTTGTGCAAAATCGCATAGCGGGCGATCGAACCACTGCCCATGTGTACGGATCATAATGCGCAGGCGCGAGGCAAAAATGCCAAAAAATCCTGCGTCTTTTTTGATCACTAGGCGAACGTAGGCTGATTGACAAGAAGCGGACGTTTGGGGGTGGTAACTGCCCATTTTCTGGGAGTGTCAGGAAAAACGCAGGCGTACCCAAACGTTTGCAGGACAGGAGTGTGACGTCAGCTTCGGCCCGATAAGCCTGTTTCTTTTGCACTGTAGGAGTAAGTCCTGAGCTACGCACAGACTACACAGACTGGAAAAAATATTAGATGGTGAGTGAGTTGCGAACAGATTTGCCGGCGTTTGCAGAACTTTTCGCACGGCGTAGGCAGACTTGCACTGGGCAATTTTTCATTCTGTCTGGGCAGCGACTATCCGATCGCAACCTCTGCAAATTCACACAGGTGCGATCAGGTCTGAATTAGCCCACTAATCCTATCTTTGGTACTTGCTTGTCTCTTCTCTATTTTGATTAATCAAAAACTAAGACTCTGTCACAAGGAGGCCTTTACTACTGTATCCAAGGATGATGAAACAAAAAATGTAGGTGGGTCATTGCTAGAGACCTTTGTTCTACACCAATTATTCTCAAAGTCTGAAATTTGCCTTCATTTTAGGTGAGATACATTTGCCTGAGATAGACATACACAAGCAAAAATGGCAAGAAAGTAGTAGAAAAAGAAATAATACATGTGTGAATAAATTAGCTACAAACTGTAACTAAATAAATGTATATTTTGGCTATATTCAGCCCATATACAGTATGTTATTTTCAAGAAGTACATGGATGTTATGCAATTGGTAAAATTACCAAAGTAAACCTATTAATTTTTCTGTCATAAGGAAAATTCAACCTCCCTCATAAATATACTATGCCAGTCACCCTGTTCCTAATATTTACCCCTCTCCTATCCTTATACCATACATAATTACTGCAAGCTCCCCTCTTAGAGAATTACTGTATCTGTCCCACGCTACCAGAGTCTCCTAAACATTTTATTATAGATGCGTATTCCTCTTCTCCATAATGACAGTTTTTACACCATTGTGCCTTACAGCAATTCTAATCACACTTTCCTAACCAGAAGCCAGAATTGTTTATTCACCACCTTATGTATCAAACTAGATTGTAAGCTCCTTTGGACCACCTTTAGTATCTGTTTCATGTCTTTGATCTTGCTGGTTACAAGTGTATGAGTCTTTACACTGTAGTTAGGAGGCTCTGCATTAGTATAATTGTGTGATGTGTTTTGCCCTTAAGGGTGTGTACACACGGTGAGATATTTTCTTTAGATTTTAACTATAAAGTCAAAATCGTAAGAAAAGTTAGTGCAGATCGCAAGGTGAAAGTCACCTTGCGTTCCCAATGCGCGGTCCCGCCAGGTTGGCATCGCAAGAAAAGATAGACTGTAAAGGCAAGTCAATCCTTGCTAGATCGGTGTACTATCTAGATCATCTCACATGTCAATGACATCTCACATAAGCCAAAATCGTAAGCACACATAGTCCATATCTCAAGAAAAGTTAGTCAAAATCGGTAGTGCTGGGCTCTGGGGGAGTTCAAGGGAAATCGCAAGTGAAAATCGGGCATAGCAAGGATCTCACTGTGTGTACACACCCTTAATGATTATGTTCTGGACTTCCTAACGTCTAAATGAATAATGCAACTGAAATAGGTTTTGCTTGAAAACCACATGTATAGAAACCATTGTTCTAGATGCTACCATTGCATAGACATTCATATTATTAGACCATAATTGGGTGCTTGTCCTACCTGATAATAGTAAAAGGGACTCAGAATGTAGTTGAGCATTTCCTGGTGAAACACTGAAGTGATGCTTCCCGATATTGGTGGAACCAACCAAACCCAATCGGCTGGGCAGCCTCCCCTCGCCCTGTATTCATTCTCCATATGTTTCATGAAGGACTCTGCTGCAGAATAGTGATCCATTATTGTCACATTTTGTTTCTGGAAAAAAGATAATGAGCTTAAACTGAGATTATGTTTAGAGATCTGATGTGATGAAACTTTCTTCTATTGCAGTTTTCAAATAAATACCGAAAGTGTATTTGTCATATATGTAGGAGATTATTTATGAAGAGCAAAACTGTCACTCCACAGCTATAGATTGAGGACTGTTCCCCTTACAGATCCTTCTATTGGTATAATAGTCAGGGGTCATAGGCATTTTCTATAGAGGGTGCAGTGTGTGCGGTGCCTGCGGGCCCCTGAATCCAGGGGGGCCAACACCGCACACACTGCACCCATACATTATATTTACCCCTCCGGAGTCCCGCGACGATGGCACTGCTGTGCAGGCAGAAATCACTCGGAAAATGGCAGCCGCGGCCATTGCCTAGTGATTTGCGCATGCTCACTGAAGGTGTCCCAGGGAACAAGGCGCGAGCGCCATGTTTCCGGAGACCTGCGCATGCGCAGTAGACTCTGGCATTATGACAGAGTCTACTGCTGCCAGTGAGGAGGGCCCCACGATGGAGGCTGCACGTGGGTCCCCTCCTCTCCTAGTATGCCCCTGGAAGGGGTATTTATTTGTTCTCATTTATGAGTCATAGAAAGTAAATAACAAAATATACTATATGGGGAGGATATGTAGTATATAATTCATTAATCATATCTATTCTAAACATTTATTTATTTAAAAAAAACTTGTCACATACTACTATACAAGTAAAGTAAATCTACTGCACTGTACACTGATAATGATGATTGCTATAATACCAAGTATATGGATAGGGGCAGTCTGGCAATTGGGATGCGAACAACTTTGCCTACAGGCGCAAATACACACACGCTAGGCAGGAGCAATTGTGTCCAACTCACGTTCAGCTCTGCAGAATCCCATTGCACTCAGAGCCCTTTATAGTACAATGCTCTCCTACAAATCCTTTTTGAGCATCAATCCTAGGAACATATTAGAGCTACCAATATTTTCCAAGCAAGAAGAACCACACATGACCACACATGACATTTGAATTGATTACAATGTTGTTGTTCATCCAGCTTGTCCTGACAATGGGCCTTATTCAGCATCAGTTGCAGTTTTGCTAAATTAGCAAAACTGCAACTGCTTGCAATCGCATGCTTGGGGCCGCCCAGCACAGGGCAAGGCCACCCAGCATGCTAATGGCAGCCAGCAATGCGATTGCAATTCAGTTGCAATCGCATCACTGGCTAAGGGAAGTCCCCTGCCTACGCAGCCTTTCTGCGCAGGCAGTCGGACCGCTGCCATTTTCCTGTTCGCAGCAGCCGGGTGTGATGTAATACAGACACCTTGATCCCGCCTCCAACGCCACATCCCCGCAACGACACATCATCACCCACGTCTGCCCCATGAATGCTTCTGCCTGTCAAGCAGAGATGTTCACATCAATGTGATACGATCGCAGTGGCCGGTAAGTGCAGAATGGCACCTGTGCATGCACGCTGGGACAGTAATCGGCCTGATGTGCTCACATCGCATCAGAGATGCAAGATGAATATGGCCCAATATACATAACCCTTATTCAGTTATAACATTCTCGAAGCCAGGGCCATCTTGATGTAAAGGCACACTGGGCAGCAGCCCAGAACCCAGGGCCGGCCCGATGCATACGCGGGCTACGCAGCCGCGTTGAGCGCCGGGCCGTAGAGGGCGCTGCTGCAGAGAGTGAGTCACAGTGACTCACTCTCTACAGCAGCGGTGGCTAGCAAGCGGCTCGACCCGCTCCCGGCCACCGCTGCCCGGCGCGCACTGACGTCTCCAGAAGCGGTGTGTATCTGAAATTCGGCGCCGGCCCGTGAGCCAATCAGAGCTCGTGGACCGGCAGCTGAGGCTCCTGATTGGTTGCCGGACCGCGAGCTCTGATTGGCTCACGGGCCGTCGCCGAGTTTCAGATACATACTGCCGATGGAGACGGAGGGGTAGGAGAGGCGCGCGCTGCCCTCTCCTCCGCTCACAGCAGCAGCAGCAGCAGGTGAGCAGCACTTTTTTTTTTTTCAGGGGAGGAGGCACTGTGGGGACATGTATCAACACTGGGGGCATATTTGGCGCTGCAGGGGCATATCTGGCACTGTGGGAGGCACAGTGGGGGCATGTGTATCAACACTGGGGGCATATCTGGCGCTGTGGGAGGCACTGTGGGGGCATGTATCGGCACTGGGGCATATCTGGCGCTATGGGGGCATATCTGGCACTGTGGGGGCATGTATCAGCACTGGGGGCATATCTGGTGCTGTGGGGGCATATCTGGCACTGTGGGGGCATGTGTATCTGCACTGGGGGCATATCTGGCGCTGTGGGAGGCATTGTGGGGATGTGTATCAGCACTGTGGGCATATCTGGCACTGTGGGGGCATATCTGGCACTGTGGGAGGCACTGTGGGGCATGTGTAGCAGCACTGTGGGCATATCTGGCACTGTGGGGGCATATCTGGCACTGTGAGAGTTACTGTGGGGGCATGTGTAGCAGCACTGGGGGCATATCCGGCGCTGTGGGAGGCACTGTTGGGACACGTATCAGCACTGGGGGCATATCTGGCGCTGTGGGAGGCACTGTGGGGACGTGTATCAGCACTGGGGGCATATCTGGCGCTGTGGGAGGGACTGTTGGGACATGTATCAGCACTGGGGGCATATCTGGCGCTGTGGGAGGCACTGTGGGGACGTGTATCAGCACTGTGGGCATATCTGGCATTGTGGGGGCATGTGTAGCAGCACTGGTGGCATATCTGGCACTGTGGGGGCATATCTGGCACTGTGGGAGGCACTGTGGGGGCATGTGTATCTGCACTGGGGGCATATCTGGCACTGTGGGGGCATGTGTAGCAGCACTGGGGGCATATCTGGCGCTGTGGAAGGCACTGTGGGGACGTGTATCAGCACTGGGGGCATATCTGGCACTGTGGGAGGCACTGTGGGGGCATGTGTATCTGCACTGGGGGCATATCTGGCACTGTGGGGGCATGTGTAGCAGCACTGGGGGCATATCTGGCGCTGTGGAAGGCACTGTGGGGACATGTATCAGCACTGGGGGCATATCTGGTGCTGTGGGAGGCACTGTGGGGACGTGTATCAGCACTGTGGGCATATCTGGCACTGTGGTGGCATGTGTAGCAGCACTGTGGGCATATCTGGCACTGTGGGGGCATATCTGGCACTGTGGGAGGCACTGTGGGGGCATGTGTAGCAGCACTGGGGGCATATCTGGCACTGTGGGAGGCACTGTGGGGACATGTATCAGCACTGGGGGCACTGTGGGAGGCACTGTGGGGACATGTATCAGCACTGGGGGCATATCTGGCGCTGTGGGAGGCACTGTGGGGACGTGTATCAGCACTGTGGGCATATCTGGCATTGTGGGGGCATGTGTAGCAGCACTGGTGGCATATCTGGCACTGTGGGGGCATATCTGGCACTGTGGGAGGCACTGTGGGGGCATGTGTATCTGCACTGGGGGCATATCTGGCACTGTGGGGGCATGTGTAGCAGCACTGGGGGCATATCTGGCGCTGTGGGAGGCACTGTGGGGACATGTATCAGCACTGGGGGCATATCTGGCGCTGTGGGAGGCACTGTGGGGACGTGTATCAGCACTGTGGGCATATCTGGCACTGTGGGAGGCACTGTGGGGACGTGTATCAGCACTGTGGGCATATCTGGCATTGTGGGGGCATGTGTAGCAGCACTGGTGGCATATCTGGCACTGTGGGGGCATATCTGGCACTGTGGGAGGCACTGTGGGGGCATGTGTATCTGCACTGGGGGCATATCTGGCACTGTGGGGGCATGTGTAGCAGCACTGGGGGCATATCTGGCGCTGTGGGAGGCACTGTGGGGACATGTATCAGCACTGGGGGCATATCTGGCGCTGTGGGAGGCACTGTGGGGACGTGTATCAGCACTGTGGGCATATCTGGCACTGTGGGGGCATGTGTAGCAGCACTGGGGGGGCATATCTGGCACTGTGGGGGCATGTGTAGCAGCACTGGGGGCATATCTGGCACTGTGGGAGGCACTGTGGGGGCATATGTATCTGCACTGGGGGCATATCTGGCACTGTGGGAGGCACTGTGGTGGCATATCTGGCACTGTGGGGGCATGTGTATCTGCACTGGGGGGCATTTCTGGCACAGTGGGGGCATGTGTATCTGCACTGGGGGTATATCTGGCACTGTGGAGATATGTGAATCTGCACTGGGAGCATATCTGGCACTGTGGGGATATATGTATCTGCACTGGGGGCATAGCTGGCACTGTTGGGATATGTGTATCTGCACTGGGGGCATAGATGGCACTGTGGGGATATGTGTATCTGCACTGGGGGCATAGCTGGCACTGTGGGGATATGTGTATCTGCACTGGGGGCATAGCTGGCACTGTGGGGATATGTGTATCTGCACTGGGGGCATAGCTGGCACTGTGGGGATATGTGTATCTGGCACTGGGGGCATATCTGGCACTGTGTGGATATGTGTATCTGCATTGGGGGCATAGCTGGCACTGTGGGGATATGTGTATCTGCACTGGGGGTATATCTGGCGCTGTGGGGACATGTGTATCTGGCACTGGGACATCAGTCATCCACTATCTCAATCATTGGTGTGCGCAAGGGGGGTGCCTGGTGCGCACAGGCACCCCCTAATGTCTAGCACCCTGATCTCACATGCCTGATGCAGTGATCGCCGAGCAGACTGATTACTGTCCCCTCTGCGCTGCACGCTGTCAAGACTGCATTACTGACCAGAAGCCTGGGTTAATCAAGGGTGCCACTTCCACTGGCTTTCAAACTCCCGACTCCACCTCCATGTACAAAAACAGCGTGATGTGATGTGATTACGTCATGCTGCTCGCATGTCCACCCGCCACATGCCCACCTCTCTCCTTCTATGCTATGCCAGCGCCAGCCACTGATGAGGAGCAGCATGCAGCCAGCGTTCCTCTTAGGAAGACAAATTCAATACTGGCAGGCGGTCGGCAGCAGCATTGACACGTCACTCGTTTTTCCAGCAGCAGCAGTACTAACCTGCGACTGTCAGTGTCAGTGAGTGACTGACTTGTAAGTAAGCTGCTGCAGCTTGCAGGGGAAAGTGAGGGGGAGCCAGACCAGGCTGAGGAGGAGCAGTGTAATTGCAGTGAGTGCCATCAGGGGTGTTTGTTTGGTGCACACCACAACATCTGACAATGTATCTGCTTTATTAGGATTGGTACAAGGGTGGATATTTTATATTGCGTTGACCGTCAATAGATGGTGCTAGACACGCCCAAAAGGCGGTGCTAGACACACCCCTCCGGCGGTGCACCCCCTAATAAAATGTGCAGCGCACGCCTGTGATCTCAATGTCACCCTGCCTCAGTCACCCATTATCTCCCTGTCACCCACTATCACCCTGTACCACGGGGAGTACAATTGTGTAGCCACACCCCTTTCTTGTAAGACCACACCCCTTTTATCCCATGAAGGGGCGCCAAAATAGATTTTTGCTTACTAAAAAAAATAAGCTTGGGCCGGCCCTGCCAGAACCTCAAGATTTTAGTGGCCTTGGAGCAGGGACGGGCTGTTGCCGCTAGAGCTTTGTGGGTGGGCAGGTAGAGAATGCTGCCCGCTGCTCTGATTGTGAATTACACACAATCAGAGGTGCCAGGCAACATTCTTTACCTGCCTCCAGACCTAACAGACAGTGAAAGGCTGTCAGCATGCTGATTGGTGGATGGCTGGATCTATCCACCAATAAGAGTGCTGCTAACAGCATTTCACTTTATGGAAGCATGTGGTGAGACATTGCGGGACCACAGGAGGGGGAAGGTATGATTTTTTTTCATGGATTTCCATGAAGTGCACTGCTTTGCCCAGGGCATGTTAAGACGACCCTGCTCCAAGCCCCTGTAGTTGCAGAATACAAGAAGAGACTACTTGGTACAAATTTAGTAAAATATAATAAGGAGAACAGAGATTTATCGCATTATATAAATAGTACCCAGTAAATATGGAAGTCTTGCAGAAAATAAAATTCAATGTGTAGCAAATATATAAATCATTTATGTATTGATTTTAGCTTGCACATGGCAGAAGAACTTACTTGGAAGCTGTGAAGAACAGCCACATTTATTTCAAGAATTGTCATGTCTTTCCACAGCGATGCCAGCCTGTGCGTCTCTAAACCCATCCTCCTTCCAACTTCCTAGGGATTTACAGATAATGGAAAATGTGTGAGTGTCATATGAAGTACAGGCATGTGAGCTCTTATTCAGAAATTTCAGAAAGGAAAACATGGAATTTATTACTTCACTCTTATTTAAATTTCATTTTTGATGATTTTATCATATTTTTTTTAATTATTATTATTACCAGTTATTTATATATCGCACACATATTCCATAGAGAATATTTGGCCGTTCACATCAGTCCCTGCCCCAGTGGAGCTTAAAATCTATATTCCCTATCACATGTACAAGCAGACACATTCATACTAGGGTTATTTTTTTTTTGTTGGAAGCCAATTAACCTACCAGTATGTTTTTGGATTGTGGGAGGAAACTCACGCAAGTACTGGGAGGATATGCAAACTCTACACAATTAAGGCCATGATGGGAATCAAACCCATGACCTCAGTGCTGTGAGGCAGTAAATCTAACCATTACACAATCCGTACTGCCATATGAGCAGCGTGTATTGTTTTATAGACTTATAACTACTAATCACTTCTAAACAAAACAAAAGCGTAACGGAAGACTTTTTATGTGTTTTAGTAGATTTTAGGCATTGGCACTCAAATTTAAAAAACAAAACCTTATTCACAAAACCTAAAGAAACAACTATTTCATATTATATATCCTACAGTACACTTATAAAAGGTAACACAATGTTATGACATCTTATGAGGGGAGGGGGCCCTTGTGCAGTGCCTGAGTGCCCGCCCCCCCACCACCCATCTGACAGTGATGCACAGTGTGAACTTTGGTACAATGACATAGTCCACCACACATGTGCATATTCCCGCCACAATGACACCATCACTGGAGACAGCTGCGGCAGTAGGTAAGTTATTTGAATGGGTGCAGGTTGTACAGTGAGTGACCCCTCTGGCCCAAGGGGCCGATATACACCGCACATGCTGCACTCATTATAGATATGCCGCTGAATGCACTGTAAAGATGAGACACTCCATGCTTGCCATTTCATCTCTAGATGCTTGTTCTCTGTGTGAGTGCTTTTTGTCATTTCCCTTTTTGTCTTTATCCGCGTTTAAGAGTATCTCCCTAGTGCCTAATCTCTTCCATTCATGTTATGGACAATACAGCAGGGGATTTGTTTCTGATAATTACAGCACGTTGATTAAAATAAACAGAAACTTGCTGCAATAATAATTTCAGAGAAAACTGACAGTTATGAGTCACGTAACCAGCTTGTGACTCTCACGGCACACAAGAAATGGGTGGGCAATCTGTTAGTTCCTGTTAGCAAATGTTCCCATGCCTCTGCTCAGTCATCTCTGCTGTAGAAACTGCAGTAGCATCATCCCCTCCAATTCCAATTACCCAACCTCTACTACAACTATAGTAAATGTGTGCGTAGCGCTGCTTCATTTCCATTTCTAGGTCATGGTCCAGGCCGTGTCTGAGACTCTTGGAAGAGCACAGCACCTCCTGAGCCAGAAGTTAGCACTGGCTGCCATTGCAGTCTGTTCTGAGCTTGTCACTATTATCTGGAGCTTCAGACTATCATTGTGGCGTGCTGCAAGCTTTATTTTATTTTCAAGTGAGAGATAATAGGGGGCAGGAGAGAATATAGGATCAGATGAGAGTCTCACCTATCACCCCCTACTAGGCCTCCTGACCCCTCTGCCAGTAACCCTCTCACCCCTCTGCTGGTGACCCTCTCGCTTGTTCCCAGGCCTCCTCCCCCCTCTGCCGCTCTGGACTGCTGGTTGCCGGGAATGCCGCTGTCACTAACAGTGGAGGGGGCAAGGAACTGGAAGAGGAGATGCCAGTTCTGGCTCCCTGGTCACCCAGGGTCTCCAGCAGGGAGAGCAGGCGCCAGGGCCCTGAGTGAGATAGATACTCATGCCCGGAATAACAGGAGGAATCTGAGTGTGTGCTGACCAACACCCACCGTGAGGGCTTCTCTCTGTCACTGAACCAGGTAGGGTAGCGGCCAGACCCAGCAGCAGGTATCTCCTTAAGGCACAGAAGAGGGATGGAGGAGGTGTTAGAGGTGACCACTCAGGACCCACCCAAGTCTGGTGCCCTGGGCACGTGCACACAACCCCTTAGTTATGGGCCTGACATATTGCAGCATAGGTGTAAATGCATATCTGGCCCGTATGTCTAATATGTACACATTTAGGGGCTGATGCAGAGCTGAATGCATGTTGGGCATGATTATACCTGCATAGCGGAACTGTATAAAAAATGTGGATATTCTCCCATTTGCAGAGTTGCCTCTGTCCCTAGCCATGTGCTTGGTCTAATAGCCATCTTCATTATCAGTGTGCCTCTGCACCAGCCTTATGCTGGGTGTAAGAGATCCATCTGAAACTGGGCATGTTTTTTGTGTCCGCACAACTCTGCATATCCCTGTCAACCTGCCCCTGCTACAGTTCTCTTATATGTGAATGCCCCTTTACCACCCGCCAGTGCAACTCCAGCCGCAAGTAGAAATGTAACTGAGGTATAGATGTAACAGATCATGCCGCTATAACACTTCCTGCTTCACCTCATCACCGAGGAGATGCACGACGGGACATCGACTAGATGTATTAACAACTTGTCTGCCAACGCAGGGTAGTGAAAACTCCCCCCTCCGGCAATGCCCCCCTGAGCACACATCACATCAGCTTAGTGCTGAGGCGCTGTGTCTCCGTGCCCGGCCGGCTCCACTGCACATGTGAGGGATCTCGCTATTCATGAATAGACCCCATAGTCCATTATAAGGGATCTATTCATGGAGCAGTGTAAAGAGTGGAGAAGTGAGCCAGATGGAGAAGTTGTCCATGGCAACCAATCTGCTGCTACGTATAATTCTATAGAACGCTCTTGATAATGTTACTTAAAAGCTGGCTCACTTCTCCACTCTTTTCATTGCTTCATTTCATAGTGGTAACATAATTAATGAGGTTAAAAAGAGGCAAAATGCCCATCGGGTCCAACCTGTAATCTGTCTTAAGCCGAGTCCATTATAATGTCCCAATTGAAATAATGTTTTATGTTTAGTTATCAACTGTAAATCATGTTCCTCCCAGATTAACAATGTTAATATTTTAAATGCTATAATCTTGGATATCTTTTTCAGTCAGAAATTTATCCAATCCGTTTTTAAATGCATATATAGAGTCCGCCATTACCACCTTCTCTGGCAGGGAATTCCAGATCCTTATTGCCCAAACAGTGAAGAGCCCTTTCCTACGTTGTATATGGAATTTCCTCTCCTCTAACCTCAGCGAGTTACCTCGTGTCTTATGCAGAGTTCTTTTAATAAACAATTCCTCTGATAACTCTTTGTAATGTACCTTTATATATTTGAAGATATTAATAATGTCTCCTCTTAGACGCCTCTTTTCTAGTGTATACAAATTCAACCCAGTAAGCCTTTCCTTGTACTCCAGTCCCTCTAGCCCTTTAATCAATTTGGTAGCACGCCTTTGAACCCTTTTGAGTTCACAGATATCTTTTTTATAATGTGGTGCCCAAAAGTGACCACAATATTCCAGGTGCGGACGTACCAATGATTTGTACAGCGGCAGGATTACACTATCGTCCCTTGTCTCAATTCCCTGTTTTATGCACGCTAGCACGCTTCATGAATAGACCCCTAAGCTTAGGGCCGGTGATAAAGTACCAACCAACCAGCTCTTAGCTGTCATTTTTCAAACCCAGCCTGTAACATGGCAGTTAGGAGCTGATTGGCTGGTACTTTATCACCATATTTATCACTTTTCAAGGCTTAGTACATCTCCGCTGTCTCTTGCTCTGCTGCCCTTTTTTTCTATGATATTACTTCAGGCAAAAATGTGTTAGTTAATCCAGACAGATAAGAAGCATAGCTGGTTGTGCCTGGGAGCCCCGAGCCAAACAACAATGTTCTCAAACATACTGTAACAAGACCAGTACTCATTTGTATGGTAAAATCTGACAGGAAAAAAATGCTATGGGCAATACACATAACCTTGGAGAGAGATAAAGTGGAGAGAGGTAAAGTACCAACCAATCAGCTAATAATTGCCATATCTGAAACACAGCCTGTATAAAGACGCTGATTGGCTGGTACTTTACCTGTATCCACTCTAATGTATTCCTCTCTAATAGGCCCTACACACTGGGCGATATTACTGAAAATATGAACGATCTTGTTCATTAATGAACGAGATACCGTTCATATCTTTCAGTGTGGAGGCAGCAACGATGAACGATGCGCGGCCCCGCACTCGTTCATCACTGGTGCACTGCTATGGAGCCAGGTGATGAGGGGAGTGAAGAAACTTCACTCCCCCCGTCACTGCCCCCCGCCGCCGGGTCGCCCGTCAGCCGCATCTGCCGTCGGGCAGCTCGGCGGCACATCGCATAGTGTGTAGGGCCCTTGAAGTTTGATACATCCGCCGCTAAATGTTGCTCATCTGAGCTCAAGTGATCTTTCCTGAATTAGGAGATTTACAACAGGTATCTTCTCAATATTAATATAAAGATTCTTTTAAATTTACATTAAAAAACATTGAATCCTAGACCTTATTTAAAAGAACAACAGAATATAATTTTGAGAAATATGCACTGTATATGATGTCATAACTGGTCTTTAAGTACTGTATATATGACTTAGGCAGGGAGGCGAATAAATGAATTCCAAAAAATTAATATCTTTTGAAAAACTCTGTGTCCACAACCACTATGTAGTGTATATGACATTTCGGAGCAAATAATGACTTTTTGTCTAAGGTTAGAAATACTCAAAATGAATAATAAGAATTTACTTACCGATAATTCTATTTCTCGTAGTCCGTAGTGGATGCTGGGAACTCCGTAAGGACCATGGGGAACAGCGGCTCCGCAGGAGACTGGGCACAAAAGTAAAGCTTTAGGACTACCTGGTGTGCACTGGCTCCTCCCCCTATGACCCTCCTCCAAGCCTCAGTTAGGATACTGTGCCCGGACGAGCGTACACAATAAGGAAGGATTTATGAATCCCGGGTAAGACTCATACCAGCCACACCAATCACACCGTACAACCTGTGATCTGAACCCAGTTAACAGCATGATAACAGAGGAGCCTCTGGAAAGATGGCTCACAACAACAATAACCCGATTTAGTTAACAATAACTATGTACAAGTATTGCAGACAATCCGCACTTGGGATGGGCGCCCAGCATCCACTACGGACTACGAGAAATAGAATTATCGGTAAGTAAATTCTTATTTTCTCTGACGTCCTAGTGGATGCTGGGAACTCCGTAAGGACCATGGGGATTATACCAAAGCTCCCAAACGGGCGGGAGAGTGCGGATGACTCTGCAGCACCGAATGAGAGAACTCCAGGTCCTCCTCAGCCAGGGTATCAAATTTTGCAAACGTGTTTGTCCCTGACCAAGTAGCTGCTCGGCAAAGTTGTAAAGCCGAGACCCCTCGGGCAGCCGCCCAAGATGAGCCCACCTTCCTTGTGGAGTGGGCATTTACAGATTTTGGCTGTGGCAGGCCTGCCACAGAATGTGCAAGCTGAATTGTACTACAAATCCAACGAGCAATAGTCTGCTTAGAGGCAGGAGCACCCAGCTTGTTGGGTGCATACAGGATAAACAGCGAGTCAGATTTTCTGACTCCAGCCGTCCTGGAAACATATATTTTCAGGGCCCTGACAACGTCCAGCAACTTGGAGTCCTCCAAGTCCCTAGTAGCCGCAGGTACCACAATAGGCTGGTTCAGGTGAAACGCTGAAACCACCTTAGGGAGAAATTGAGGACGAGTCCTCAATTCTGCCCTGTCCGTATGAAAAATCAGGTAAGGGCTTTTATAAGATAAAACCGCCAATTCTGACACGCGCCTGGCCGAAGCCAAGGCCAACAGCATGACCACTTTCCATGTGAGATATTTCAAATCCACAGATTTAAGCGGTTCAAAACCAATGTGATTTTAGGAACCCCAAAACTACATTGAGATCCCAAGGTGCCACTGGAGGCACAAAAGGAGGCTGTATATGCAGCACCCCCTTGACAAACGTCTGAACTTCAGGAACTGAAGCCAGTTCTTTCTGGAAGAAAATCGACAGGGCCGAATTCTGAACCTTAATGGATCCTAATTTTAGGCCCATAGACACTCCTGTTTGCAGGAAATGCAGGAATCGACCCAGTTGAAATTCCTCTGTAGGGGCCTTCCTGGCCTCGCACCACGCAACATATTTATGCCAAATGCGGTGATAATGTTTTGCGGTTACATCCTTCCTGGCTTTGATCAGGGTAGGGATGACTTCATCCGGAATGCCTTTTTCCTTCAGGATCAGGCGTTCAACCGCCATGCCGTCAAACGCAGCCGCGGTAAGTCTTGGAACAGACAGGGTCCTTGCTGGAGCAGGTCCCTTCTTAGAGGTAGAGGCCACGGGTCCTCTGTGAGCATCTCTTGAAGTTCCGGGTACCAAGTACTTCTTGGCCAATCCGGAGCCACGAGTATAGTTCTTACTCCTCTCCGTCTTATAATTCTCAGTACCTTGGGTATGAGAGGCAGAGGAGGGAACACATACACTGACTGGTACACCCACGGTGTTACCAGAGCGTCCACAGCTATTGCCTGAGGGTCCCTTGACCTGGCGCAATACCTGTCCAGTTTTTTGTTGAGGCGGGATGCCATCATGTCCACCTTTGGTTTTTCCCAACGGTTCACAATCATGTGGAAGACTTCTGGGTGAAGTCCCCACTCTCCCGGGTGGAGGTCGTTCCTGCTGAGGAAGTCTGCTTCCCAGCTGTCCACTCCCGGAATGAACACTGCTGACAGTGCTATCACATGATTTTCCGCCCAGCGAAGAATCCTTGCAGCTTCTGCCATTGCCCTCCTGCTTCTTGTGCCGCCCTGTCTGTTTACGTGGGCGACTGCCGTGATGTTGTCCGACTGGACCAGCACCGGCTGACCTTGAAGCAGAGGTCTTGCTAGGCTTAGAGCATTGTAAATGGCCCTTAGCTCCAGGATATTTATGTGAAGTGATGTCTCCAGGCTTGACCACAAGCCCTGGAAATGTTTTCCCTGTGTGACTGCTCCCCAGCCTCGCAGGCTGGCATCCGTGGTCACCAGGACCCAGTCCTGAATGCCGAATCTGCGGCCCTCTAGAAGATGAGCACTCTGCAACCACCACAGGAGAGACACCCTTGTCTTTGGTGACAGGGTTATCCGCTGATGCATCTGAAGATGCGATTCGGACCATTTGTCTAGCAGGTCCCACTGGAAAGTTCTTGCGTGGAATCTGCCGAATGGAATTGCTTCGTAGGAAGCCACCATTTTTCCCAGGACCCTTGTGCATAGATGCACTGACACTTGGCCTGGTTTTAGGAGGTTTCTGACTAGTTCGGATAACTCCCTGGCTTTCTCCTCCGGGAGAAACACCTTTTTCTGGACTGTGTCCAGGATCATTCCTAGGAATAGAAGACGTGTCGTCGGGATCAGCTGCGACTTTGGAATATTGAGAATCCAACCGTGCTGACGCAACACTACTTGAGATAGTGCTACCCCGACTACCAACTGTTCCCTGGATCTTGCCCTTATCAGGAGATCGTCCAAGTAAGGGATAAATAAAACTCCCTTCCTTCGAAGGAGTATCATCATTTCGGCCATTACTTTGGTAAAGACCCGGGGTGCCGTGGACAAACCAAACGGCAGCGTCTGAAACTGATAGTGACAGTTCTGTACCACAAACCTGAGGTACCCTTGGTGAGAAGGGTAAATTGGGACATGGAGGTAAGTATCCTTGATGTCCAAAGATACCATATAATCCCCTTCTTCCAGGTTCGCAATCACCGCTCTGAGTGACTCCATCTTGAATTTGAACCTTTGTATGTAAGTGTTCAAAGATTTCAGATTTAAAATAGGTCTCACCGAGCCGTCCGGCTTCGGTACCACAAACAGCGTGGAATAATACCCCTTTCCCTGTTGCAGGAGGGGTACCCTGATTATCACCTGCTGGGAATACAGCTTGTGAATGGCTTCCAATACCGCCTCCCTGTCGGAGGGAGACGTCGGTAAAGCAGACTTTAGGAAACGGCGAGGGGGAGACGTCTCGAATTCCAATTTGTACCCCTGAGATACCACCTGAAGGATCCAGGGGTCCACCTGTGAGTGAGCCCACTGCACGCTGAAATTCTTGAGACGGGCCCCCACCGTGCCTGAGTCCGCTAGTGAAGCCCCAGCGTCATGCTGAGGACTTGGCAGAAACGGGAGAGGGCTTCTGTTCCTGGGAACTGGCTGTTTGCTGCAGCCTTTTTCCTCTCCCTCTGCCACGGGGCAGAATGAGGAGCCTTTTGCCCGCTTGCCCTTATGGGGCCGTAAGGACTGCGCCTGATAATACGGCGTCTTCTTATGTTGAGAGGCTACCTGGGGTAAAAATGTGGATTTCCCACAATACTTCCATATGCCTTTTGGAGTCAGCATCACCTGACCACTGCCTCGTCCATAACCCTCTTCTGGCAGAAATGGACAGCGCACTTACTCTTGATGCCAGTCGGCAAATATCCCTCTGTGCATCACGCATATATAGAAATGCATCTTTTAAATGCTCTATAGTCAGTAATATACTGTCCCTATCTAGGGTATCAATATTTTCAGTCAGGGAATCCGACCACGCCACGCCACCCCAGCACTGCACATCCAGGCTGAGGCGATTGCTGGTCGCAGTATAACACCCGTGTGAGTGTATATACATTTTAGGATATTCTCCTGCTTTCTGTCAGCAGGTTCCTTAAGGGCGGCCGTATCAGGAGACGGTAGTGCCACCTGTTTAGACAAACGTGTGAGCGCTTTATCCACACTAGGAGGTGTTTCCCAACGTGCCCTATCCTCTGGCGGGAAGGGGTATGATGCTAATAACCTTTTAGGAATTATCAGTTTTTTATCGGGGGAAACCCACGCTTCATCACACACTTCATTTAATTCCTCAGATGCAGGAAAAACTACAGGCAGTTTTTTCTCACCAAACATAGTACCCTTTTTAGTGGTACTTGTATTATCAGAAATATGTAAAACATTTTTCATAGCCTCAATCATGTAACGTGTGGCCCTACTGGAAGTCACATTCGTCTCTTCATCGTCGACACTGGAGTCAGTATCCGTGTCGGCGTCTGTATCTGCCATCTGAGGTAACGGGCGTTTTAGAGCCCCTGATGGCTTTTGAGACGCCTGGACAGGCACAAGCTGAGTAGCCGGCTGTCTCATGTCATCATTTTTGTCACGTAATTCCTTCCATAAGCTCAGCCACTCAGGTGTCGACCCCCTAGGGGGTGACAACTCCATTACAGGCAATTGCTCCGCCTCTACACCATTTTCCTCCTCATACATGTCGACACAATCGTACCGACACACAGCACACACACAGGGAATGCTCTGATAGAGGACAGGACCCCACTAGCCCTTTGGGGAGACAGAGGGAGAGTATGCCAGCACACACCAGAGCGCTATATATATACAGGGATAACCTTATAGAAGTGTTTTTCCCCTTATAGCTGCTGTTTTATTAATACTGCGCCAAATTAGTGCCCCCCTCTCTTTTTTAACCCTTTCTGTAGTGTAGTAACTGCAGGGGAGAGCCAGGGAGCTTCCCTCCAACGGAGCTGTGAGGAAAAATGGCGCCAGTGTGCTGAGGAGATAGGCTCCGCCCCTTTTTCGCGGACTTTTCTCCCGCATTTTTATGGATTCTGGCAGGGGTTAAAATACATCCATATAGCCCTGGGGGTTATATGTGATGTATTTTCGCCAGCCAAGGTGTTTTTATTGCTGCTCAGGGCGCCCCCCCCAGCGCCCTGCACCCTCAGTGACCGGAGTGTGAAGTGTGCCTGAGGAGCAATGGCGCACAGCTGCAGTGCTGTGCGCTACCTTGGTGAAGACTGATGTCTTCTGCCGCCGATTTTCCGGACCTCTTCTTGCTTCTGGCTCTGTAAGGGGGCCGGCGGCGCGGCTCTGGGACCGGACTCCGAGGCTGGGCCTGTGTTCGGTCCCTCTGGAGCTAATGGTGTCCAGTAGCCAAGAAGCCCAAGCTGGCTGCAAGCAGGCAGGTTTGCTTCTTCTCCCCTTAGTCCCTCGATGCAGTGAGCCTGTTGCCAGCAGGTCTCACTGAAAATAAAAAACCTAAAACTAAACTTTTACTAAGAAACTCAGGAGAGCCTCCTAGAATGCACCCTTCTCGGCCGGGCACAAAAATCTAACTGAGGCTTGGAGGAGGGTCATAGGGGGAGGAGCCAGTGCACACCAGGTAGTCCTAAAGCTTTACTTTTGTGCCCAGTCTCCTGCGGAGCCGCTATTCCCCATGGTCCTTACGGAGTTCCCAGCATCCACTAGGACGTCAGAGAAAAATAGATTTGTATTCAATTTCTGTAATCTCTGAAGTAGGAAAATAAAATAAGCAGAACATTTCAGTCAGTATGCTGATCTTGCGGGTTGCAGTGATCTTTACACTAGTGAGATTATGAGGACTGCATTGCATGTGACAACTTCAAGGATGGGGGATGTCCAATTACCCGATGTACATTACCGAGGGTAATGATATCGCCTGGGGCTATCCTATTAGCCACAATAAGCCGGTATGAGCTGCAGCTTATCGTGGGTTACCTGTTGCAGTACCGGCCTCCGGCTCCCGACAGCTCTGGCCCCAGACAGCTCCTGCTTCCCGGTCACATGACCACCACCGGAAGTGGGGGAAGAAGAGTGGCTGTGGGTCACAGGGCTGAATGCTGGGTCCCTGGTGCACCTCCCTGTAGTCCCCGGCTGTTGCTCCTGCAGCAGGCGTGGGGCACTGACAGGAGGGGTCCGCAGCTTATCGGGATTTTGTTTCCCCTGCCTCAGACAGACGAAGTAAATCCCCTATAAAGACCAGGTTTCAGGGCGGAGGCGGCGAAAACACACAGGTTTCACTGATCCTTTGTGTTTTTGCACGGAAAAATATTATTTCACAGGAGATCTAATTAGATACCCTGTAAAAAAATTATATGTGAAACAACAGCAAAAATCACACAAAAAAATAACTTTTTTCGCACCCGATGTTCCATCGCTCCTAATTGGGTACCGCCCATAGTGTTATAATGTGAAGAGAGGATTAAAGGCAAGCAAGAAGGCACAGACAGAGGGGTAAATTTACCAAGATGGGAGTTCTATTTAAGAAGGGGTGTTGCACATAGCAACCAATCAGATTCTACTTCTCCTTTATATAGCACCTTCTAGAAGATAATACCTGGAATCTGAATGGTTGCTATGGGCAACATCCCATCTTAAATAGAACTTACATTTTTGTAAATTTACCCCAGAGAGCTAGATAGTGGAAGAAGTAGTGTCGTCAATAGCAGTAATGTAAAGCTTGTTTTTATTACACTAATGTAGGGAGACTGTGGTGTTATATACACCTCTGAATATATCAAACTTTTTGAACAGAATATTAGAACTTTGGAACCTTAATCCCTTAGATACAGAACTTAAGTTTTTAAGTTGTGCCCCATTAAAATTACCTCTAGAACATTGTAACGTTGAACATCACAAAAATCACGAACACCAATTTCTGTTCCCATATACCAGCCATTGAAGGGGCATGCTGTAAATTCAATTCCTCCAACTTCAAGAAGCATATTGGAGACAGCAGGTACTACGTACCACTTCAAATTCAGATCCTTGAACCACTCAAACCTTTGAAAACCAAAGAACAAGGAAAATAAATGACACAGAGTATTTTGATTTTCAGTATGAAATATTCTAGTATACATTCAGTGGTTATTTTATTAGGTTCACCTGTATACTTACTCGTTCATGCAAATATCTAATCAGCCAATCATGCGGTAGCTATTCAATGTATAAAACTATGCAGTTTGTGGTGAAGAGGTTCAGTTGTTGTTCAGACCAAACACCAATATGGGCAAGAAATATGATCTAAGTGACTAAGGGCGGTATGTACTAAGCCTTGAAAAGTGATAATTTCATGGTGATACAGTACCAGCCAATCAGCTCCTAACTGCCATGTTACAGACTGGGTTTGAAAATGGCAGTTAGGAGCTGTTTGGCAGGTACTTTATCACAGTGAAATTATCACTTTTCAAGCCTTAATACATCCCGCCCTCAGATTATTGTTGTTAGATGGGTTGGTTTGAGAATCTCAGAAACTGCTGCTCTCCTTGGATTTCTATGCATAACAATCTCTAGTGCTTACAGAGAATACAGCGCACAACAAAATACACCCAGCAAGAGTCAATTCTGTGGGCAAAAATGACTTGTTAATGAGAGAGGACAGGGGAAAATGTCTGGCCTGGTTCAAGCTGATGGGAAGGAGACAGCGACTGAAATAAGGGAATATCCGAAAGAACAGAATGTTGAATCTTGAAGTTGATTCTACAGGAGCAGGCTCCACCGGTTCCACTTCTGTCATCTATACACAGGAACTGGCTCGCTAACAATAGTCAGGTAAAGATTGGAAACATTTTGCCTGGTCTGGTGAATCTGGATTTCTGCTGCAACATGCAGAATATAGGGGAAAGTTTGAGCCCATGGATTTATCTCACCTTGTGTCAGTGGTTCAGGTTGGTGGCGGTTTTGGTGTAATGGTGTGGACAATATTTTCTTGGCACACAT
Source organism: Pseudophryne corroboree (assembly GCF_028390025.1). Classification (NCBI taxonomy): domain Eukaryota; kingdom Metazoa; phylum Chordata; class Amphibia; order Anura; family Myobatrachidae; genus Pseudophryne; species Pseudophryne corroboree. Next base: position 901,737,906 of record NC_086445.1, on the reverse strand, counting down.
TAGGCGCCCTAACAACATTTGAGCATCATCCAAATATGCATTTACGAGTACCAGTCTCCAACTATGGAATCGCTGTTTCTAAATAGCAATCTTGCTGCTGTAATAATACTGTATTTATATATTTTCCAAATACAGTAGGTCTGAGAAAGACCTACTGTACATTTGTATCACTGCACTGATAGCATCCTCTCTACACAGAATAAAAATGTAAAGTAGTTAGATATTTGTTAAATATCACATAAGATAGAGCAATATATTTTTCCTGGTCTCATATAGGGGGTAATTCAGAGTTGATCACAGCAGCAAATTTGTTAGCAGTTGGGCAAAACCATGTGTACTGCAGGGGAGAGTTAGATTTGGGGGAGAGTTAGATTTGGGTGGGTTATTTTGTTTCTGTGCAGGGTAAATACTGGCTGCTTTATTTTTACACTGCAATTTAGATTTCAGTTTGAACACACCCCACCCAAATCTAAGGGGCCCTACACACTGGCCGACCCGCCGCCGAGCTGCCCGACGGCGGATACGGCCGACGAGCGACCCGGCGGCGGGGGGGCAGTGACGGGGGGAGTGAAGTTTCTTCACTCCCCCCGTCACGCGGCTCCATAGAACTGCAGGCAAATATGGACGAGATCGTCCATATTGGCCTGCATGCACAGCCGACGGGGGACCAGCGATGAACGAGCGCGGGACCGCGCATCGTTCATCGCTGGAGCCTCCACACTGAAAGATATGAACGAGTTCTCGTTCATTTATGAACGAGATCGTTCATATCTTTCAAAAAAATCGGCCAGTGTGTAGGGCCTATAACTCTCTCTGCAAATGTTATATCTGCCACACCTGCAGTGCAAATGGTTTTGCCCAACTGCTAACAAATTTGCTGCTGCGATCAACTCAGAATTACCCTCATAGTAAAGAATGATCAGTGCTAGTCTTGTTGGGAACTACTGTCATTTTCAATGACAACTTACTTTGGATGCTCCATTATGACCTCCATTATAAGTTCTTTTGGTATTTCAAATAATTCAGGGTCTTCACCATTTGCCTGCAGTACCAAAGGAAGAATCTGAAATTGGTCGTAATTTGGCTTCCATCCAAGCTGTATACAAAGCTAGAAAGACAAGTTTACACAGCACTATTCAGTGATAGTATATAGGTAATACAGTATATAACATTTCTTATTAACCTTACACTTAACAATTATACAGGACTGGATTAATGGCCACAGAGGTCTGGTGTTGAAAATGTACAAGGGACTATTATGAGAAGGGGAGGAGCTGTGACCAATGCTGTGTGGGTGTGGCCAGTGCCTTGTGGGCTTGGCCAGTGGTGTCTGGGTGCCAGACACACAGCACTGTTCACACCACTACACTATCAGCCCAATGTCTCCCTAAATATGTAAAAGTATAAATAAATATTGCATCATTTTGTGACGAAAACAGAAATACAATTATAAAACTTATGATTTATGGCTGACAGTGTGTCCAGCTGGTGGCGGGTCATTAACATGCTGTCCTCAGAGCTGTAAGGTGGGCGGTGTGGCCGGTGCAGAGTGCCCTGGCGGGGGCACCCTCCCTGTCTGTGCATCTGGCGAGCAGAGTGCAGTACTGCGGTGTGGGAAGGCGTGTCCTTTGGACTTTCCGGCCACGCACTCTGCAGACTGTGCAGCTTCTCTGTGTGTCCCTAGGATACTCTGAGCGGTGCAGTGTAGCAGTAGAGTCCCCATTATGGCAGGCCCACCCACCCTAAAGGGCACAGCCTAATGACGGTATGCTCTCAGGGGGTGGGCGTTGGCTGCACATAGCACGCTGCCACTTAGCTACAGGGCTGACTGTCATGATGATGGATCTTTTTATGTGGAGGCCTGGAGCTGTAGCTACATCCACCCCATTGTTAACATGACCTGCAATAAAATACCAATGAGATACTCTAACTTATTATTGAGATTTGGAGTTAGTCATCCACCTTCATTCATCAGTGTTCTTCACCGTTTGGAAGTATAGTAAGGGGGGCTCCAGACGGCGGAAAAGTTAGAGGGTGCGTCGGCTGCTCCCCCTCCCTCCGCCCGTTATACCATGGGCCGCTGTACAGGCATCCACAGATCAGGAGGAGGAGGAGAAGCAGAGGGGCACACACTGACTCGGACTCAGAGACTAGGTAGAGAACAGGGCAGGCCAGAGGCAACAGAAGGAGATACTGACAGCCAGCACATGCAGGAGCTCTGCTGCCCTCTTTATATGTCTCACTGTCTGCTTGTAACTATTCAGCAGGGTTACTTCTGTCCTGCTACTCCACTCTCTACCCCTGCTGCTGCAGCACTTCTTTCTGCCCTGGCTGATGCAGCACCTCTCTCTGTCCCAGCTGCTGCAGCACCTCTCTCTGCCCCAGCTGCTGCAGCACCTCTTCCTGCCTTGGCTGCTGCAGCACCTCTCTCTGCCCCGGCTGTTGCCGCACCTCTCTCTACATTGATGCTGCAGCACCTCTCTCTGCCCCAGCTTCTGCTGCAGCACCCCTCTCTGCATTAGAAGCTGCAGAATAACGTGTATAAGTGGCTCTACCCTGGCATAATGTGTAAATGCGTCTCTACTGTATTGTAACGTGTATAAGCGGCTCTACTGTGACATAACATGTATAAGCAGCTCTACCATGTGGTGTAACGTGTCTAAGGGGTACTACTGTGCGGTGTAAGGTGAATAACGGACAATACTGTGCATTGTAATCTGACTTGGTACTATTCTAAGGCCACGCCCCTTCCCCATGAAGCCACGACCCTATATTTTTATTGTGCACCTGTCCCTATTTTGTACATGGGGGGTGCCCAAAGTAAACTTTTGCCCTGAGATCCACAAGTGTAGAACCGGCCCATGCACCCAATTAAGTACAGAGGAGGGGGCGCTGAAACATATACTTGCTACAGGCACCATGGCACCTAGTTACACCTCTACCTACAACCTCCATTTTGTGCTGTTGTAAACTGTTAATGCAAAAATATATTTAATGTGGGCCTGTCAGACATTTTGTGGACTGAATAACTTTTTTTCATTGCAACTTGATAGGCTTCAGTATCATGAATGTTTAGGACCATAAAATGCTTATCTCGTTCATCTCACTGTAAGTGGTCTATTTATTATAATGTGTAACGGGTGTTTTTTGCTAGAGAAGGGGCTTATCTTTATTTAACAACCTACTGACATTTACAGCCTGTTTAGTCCCAACCCCGGCCCTCTCTATGCTATGCTGTATTTAGCGCCCATCCCTCTATTTTTATATTACTTTGGTCTCTTTAGCACCCCTCCCTCCATTATGATGTATATAGTGGTCTCTTTCGCTCCCATCCCTCTATTTTAATGCATATAGTGGTCTCATTAGTAGGGGCATAGATTGAGTGGAGCTCTTGCTCCAAGCCCCAGCTTCGGTGGGTGTGGCACTAGCATCGGTGCATCAGACGTTTTTGTTCCCAAAATAGTATCAGGATCTTCCACCAGCCTTGGTGGGACTGCACGAAAATGATGGGGGCACCATCGTGAGTTCCCCACTCCACTGCAGAACTGCCCATAACGGGAGCAGCCCAGCCCCCTCTTGTACAAGTGCCATATACCATGACGTTTGCTCCTGCCCCATGATGTGTGCTTCTCTCCCCTGACAGCTGCTCCACTCTCTAAGGGCTAAAACACACTACCCGGTTTTTGCCGGCCGGGAAAAAGCCGGACGGCTTTTTCCCATGCCGGCATTGTAGTTAACAGTGTGAGGGCTAGGGTCCCTTCACACTGCACGGCCCCGGCCCGGCTGCCGGGTTGCAGCCGGGTCTCACCACTGGAAGGTCCGGCGGCCGGGCGGCCGCCGGGCCGTCTTTGGAGCCAGTAAACCATGTGTGTGAAGGGGAGCTTTCACACACAACGGTTTTTTCTGAAGCCGTGTCTGATGCTGCGCATGCGCACAGCATCACACACGGCTCAAAGCCGTCCTGTGTGACAGACACTGCCGGTTTCTCCCGGATGGCAAAAAGCCGGACAAAGTTTGTCTGGCTTTTTGCCATCCGGGAAAAACCGGAGTGTGTGTTACAGCCCTAAGGGCTATTACACATGCACTGGCTCCCGCTGACCCGACAAAATCCCGGACAGCTTTTTGACGGCACGGCCCCGGCACGGCTGCCGGCTTGCAGTCGGAAATATCCACTGAAAGTTCCGGCTGCCGTGCCGGGGCCGTGCCAACCTTACAGGCAGTGAGTTACGTGTGTGAATGGGCGCTTTCACACACAACGGGTTTTTTGTGCCGTGCTGCTGCTGCGGCGCGTGCGCACAGCCTTAAACACGGCACAAAACCGTGGTGTGTGAAAGTCCCTCCCGGATGGCAAAAAGCCGGACAAAGTTTGTCCGGCTTTTTGCCATCCGGGGAAAACCGGAGTGTGTTAAACAGCCCTAAGTCCCACGCTCACATTTACAGCTGACAGCATTAGCAACAGGACAATGGACAGCTCCTCCCTACTGTTCAACTCCTGTATTGGGCAGCCAGCTGTCTGTCACATAAGTATCCACATCTGAACGAACAGTAGCTACAGTAGTAATTGTACAAGACCCTTGATCACAGGAGAGGAGTCCCTGACCGTGCTGGTAAGGCAAGCAGGCAATAGATTTTGAACATACACATTCTTATTCCAAAAAATAGTATCAGTACAGAAGGCATTGGTTACTGCAGCTACACTCCTTCCTATAGAAGGAGGTATGAGGTTGCAAAGAGGGATCCGAGCCTTGAGTGTTCTGTGGCCATGCATGTGCGCAATCTCAACTCATGCTTCCGCAGAAGGCCGGTATGGTGGTGGTAAGTATCACTACTACATTACATTAGTAGCAGTCTTACTGATCATGGGGACAGCTACTTTTTAGGGCAGCTGTCGCTGCATCGGGGCAATGCTGAATTGTTCTGGTAATTAAGTGTCCACCACTGCAACTTGCGGCTAGTGGGATACTTAGTCATTGGGTACGCGCCCAGTCCCCGATGATGAATAGGCCCGAAAATTAAATACAATTCTTAGGAGATGGAATCAGTGATCCCGTACCAGACAGATGGGATCAAAGTCACTGACTATATCTTAATATGAGAACAGACAGGATATCGTAAAAATGCAGGGTGAAAACAAAGAGGATGGAGGGCCCTGCTTGTAAGAGCTTACAGTCTAAATAAATTGTATGGTTGTTACTATGCTATTTTCTGTAGTGTATGGGGTCTCTGCATTGTATGATGGTCACTAGGATGCTCTGCGCATTGTATTACGGTCACTAGGGTGATCTGCGCATTATACGATGGTCACTTGAATGCTGTACTTGTCTGAGAAATGAAATACCTCTGTAAACTCTATGCTGGCAGGATCCCCAATGATTAATCCATCTGGCATTTGAAATCCTGCATAACGAATCAGCTGGCTGTTCCATACTCTGAAGTCATGTTTTCCATCGGTCCGCTGAGGAAATATGGTGATTGTGGACCTGAGAGAAAGACAATATAGGTTTGTGTAAATTGAAATGTTGAAAATTAGTTTTGTACAACATATATAGTAAATACTGTATATGTAACAGTAAAGGTCATTTATAATCTGCATGTAACATGAGGCCAAACTTGTCTGTCTAGCGTTGAAAAAATCCCACATAATGCGTGTAGTGGAAACAGTAGGAAGGTAATAAAAAAGTTCAACTGACTTGCACTATGATCCGGTCAGTATGCCAGCGCAGTCGGGATCCCAGCTGGTGAAATACCGATGCCGGAATCCCGCCATTGATTAGAATGCCGCCACAGGCATCCTGAATAGAATCACAATGTCGGCACCGGCATCACGACAGCCGGGATCCCGATTCAGTGCTACTGGTGGCGTAAGCCGCTTGAGGTTAGATTTAGGCCCGGGGAAGTGGGGGGGAGGGGGGATGTTAGGTTTAGGCACACTTGGAGAGGGTTAGGCTGCGTGTGTGTGTGTGTGTGTGTGTGTGTGTGTGTGTGTGTGTGTGTGTGTGTGTGTGTGTGTGTGGCGGGGGAATTAGGTTTAGGCTGCGGGGAGGGGGGGTTAGGTTTAGGAAACTGGGGCGGGTTAGGCTGCGGGGAGGGGGGTTAGGATTAGACACCCCTGGAAAGGGTTAGGCTGCATGTGTGTGTGTGTGTGGGGATTAGGTTTATACTGCGGGGAGGGGGGGTTAGGTTTAGGAAACTGGGGCGGGTTAGGCTGTGGGGAGGGGGGTTAGGATTAGGCACCCCTGGAAAGGGTTAGGCTGCATGTGTGTGTGTGGGAGGATTAGGTTTATACTGTGGGGAGGGGGGTTAGGTTTAGGAAACTGGGGCGGGTTAGGCTGCGAGGAGGGGGGTTAGGATTAGGCACCCCTGGAAAGGGTTAGGCTGCATGTGTGTGTGTGGGGGGGGATTAGGTTTATACTGCGGGGGGGGTTAGTTTTAGGAAACTGGGGCGGGTTAGGCTGCGGGGAGTGGGGTTAGGATTGGGCACCCCTGGAAAGGGTTAGGTTTAGGCTGCGTGTGTGTGTGTGTGTGTGTGTGTGGGGGGGGGATTAAGTTTAGGCTGAGGGGAGGGGTGTTAGGTTTAGGAAACTGAGGAGGGCTAGGCTGCAGGGGGGGAGGGTTAGGTTTAGGCCCCAGTAAGGGAGGGTTAGGGGGATAAGGGAGTGAGGGTTATCATGCTTCCCTGGGATTCTAATCAGCGTGATGCCGCTGTCGGTAATCTGACCACCAACATACCGCCTGCCGGCATTTCAGCCCCATCCCATGGGTTCAGTATATGTTTTGGAAGTTAAATTACCTTATGTTCCCATCATTTGTTGCATATTTTATATGACGACAGATGAGCTCAAACATTTCTTTAGCTGTCTTGCAGTTTCTGGCATCAAACACCTTGAATGCAAAATACTTATTTATCATTGGGACAATTCAAACTGTTATACAGATTCCTTATATTACTATGGTGTCTATGTACTAAGCCTGGAGTGACATAAAGTGGACGGAGATAAAGTACCAGCCAACCAACTCCTAACTGCCATGTTACAGACTATGAGGGATATTCAATTGTTTGAAAAGTCGGTTGGGTGTCTGTTTTTCCTGCCTATTAGATAGGAAAAAAACAGAAACCCAACTGACTTTTCAAACAATTAAATATCTCCCTATGTGATAGATGTATTAAATGTCAATATGGAGGAGAAGTGGTATAAGCGCCCGTTATGTGCACTGATACAGCTTCTCAACCATTTATTACAGCGGCGGTGCGTGCTGAATGACCGCACACCGATATGCAGGGCACTGTATGGGCGGTCAGTGGCACTGACCAATCCAACACCTGCTGCTATCGATTTCAACACCAGCAGGTGTCATTGCCCTATCTCTACACGAGGTACAGTTCTGTCCCAGGCCGTGGCAACTGCCGTCTCCGGGCTGCTTGTGAGATCTCGCAAGAGTAGCTCTCTGGCGGGGATCGCCGGAGGGGTCCTTTTCAATCCCCCGCTCCGGCAAGCGAGATGTTCCTACATCTCGTCACTGTACCTTCCTGCTTTGCCTCAAAAAAAAAAGGTAAAGCAGGAAGAGCTATAGCGGTATGATATGTACCACTATAGTACATCTACCCCTGTGTTTGAAAAATGACAGTTAGGAGCTGATTGGTTGGTACTTTATCTCCGTCCGTTTTATCTCTCTCCAAGGCTTAGTACATAGACCCCCATGTCACATAAATAATATTTCAATATTACATTAGAAAGTCGGATAATATACTAAGGGATATAGTTACTAAAGTGTGGGTTTATAGAAGTGAAGTTGTTGCCCATAGCAACCAATAAGATTCTACTTATCATTTATATAGCACCTACTAGAAGATAATAGCTAAAATCTGACTGGTTACTATGGGTAGCATAGCAGGAGAGGGCGGGAGGGAGTATGTAAGGAGATGAGGATTGGAGATGTAGGGAGCAGTGAAGTTAGATCCTTGTATGTGGGGGTAAGGAGATTGAAGAGGATTCTGTAGGGTAATGGGAGCCAGTGCAAGTTTAGGCGCAGGGGAGTGGCAGATGTGGAACAACAGGAGAGGAAGATAAGTCAAGCTGCAGAGTTGAGAACAGATTGGAGGGAAGCGAGATGGAAAGGTGGGAAGCCAGTAAGGAGAAGGTTGCAGTAGTCGAGCTGAGAACTGATTAGTGACTGGATAATCAGTATGGTAGCATTCTGGGAGAAGAACGGCCAGATGCGAGTGATGTTGTATAGCTGCAACCAATAGGATTAAGCCAGAGATTGAATGTTGGGAGAGAGGGTGGAGTAAAGGACACCCAAACAGCAGAGTAGGGGAACAGGGGAGATGATGGTGTTGTCAACAGTGATACATAGATTGGGGGAGGGGGGGTTGAGACTCTGTAAGGGGGGAAGATGATGAGTTTGGTTTTGTCAATATTGAGCTACAGAAAGTTATCAGACATCCAGGAGGAGATGTCAGAGAGGCAGCTGGATATCCAAGGGAAAACAGAAGGGAAGAGGTCAGGAGAGGAGAGGTATAGTTGCGTATCATCAGCACAGAGGTGATATTGGAGGCCGGAAGAGCTGATGAGTTCTCCCAGGGAAGACGTGTACAGGGAGAAGAGCGGGGGGCCAAGGACAGAAACCTGTAGGGGGCCAACAGGAAGGATGGAAGGGGCTTAGGTGGAGCCGAAGACAGACAACGAGAAGGAGCAGATGGTAAGGTGCTGTAGGAGGTGAACCAGGCATATATATAATGCACTCATGTATCTATTATAAAGTAAACAGAATCAATAATAACAAAATTCTTAAATCAGTGATAGGTGATCTGACACACTTAAGTGACTGCGTAAGTGGTGTCGGTGGCCCTCTAATCTACAGAAGGTCTGTACAATACACTTAATCTCAGTAATATATTAAAGCAATGCATAGCTGGTGGGCCGCAGGTGAGGCACTAGGACCTCCTGTTGCTCTTCAGTGGTCATAACTGATCCTTTGTCTCACACAAGGTATTCCCAGGCAAAGGAACAGATTTTCCCAAGCTAAAAAAAAACCAAGACTTGAAAACACAGTTGATAAATAAATATCTTTGCTTACCTGTAAATTATTCCACTGAATCCGGCCTATGCACCTGGGGGCATTTCTCCAGGCTTGCTTGGCTGCAAATACCAGCTCATCCTCAGTTAGTTGATATGTTCCAGTATGTTCAATATCTTTGTTAATTGTTTCCAGTCTATTAAGATATTTTTCTATTTGTGGCCTAAAAAGATAATTTTCTTATTTTTAAAGTAAAGCACAGGTTGCACCATTACAGTCAACTTTGATATTCATCTATATATTTTCTATGTAAAGCTTATTACAGAAATAGTGCAGCATGCACCCAGCAATTGTTGACTTTCTGCAACATAAAAAACATGGTTTTACTTCAAACAGCTTGTATACTGCCAATAAAACAATATATGAGGCCTATTTATCAAAGTGTCCCACAAAGACAGATTTTCTACCACCACCAAAACAGTCACCAGAGCAGCTGAGCGATGCTAACCTCTCCAGTGACATAGGCAGCCAGCAGGGGTGGATTAGGCTAAAAATCAGCCCGACAGTCTATCCATCCACACGCTGTAGGTGAGTGCGTCCGTGAAAAATGGGATGAGGCCACGTTTCAGAAGGACATGCTGGAAGTCACACTCCTATTTAGCCCAATCTAAGCCAGCCGAGCAGAGCTCTGGGAGATGGGGCAGCCTGGGCAGACCTCCTGATGGCTAGACCAGCCCATCAAGCCATCGGCCCTTTTGGAAAAATAGTACTATCTGCTAAAGGACAGCAGTGGTACACTCTACTTGATAAATAGGCTATATTATGCTTTGCATGGGAACGTATCAATTCCCCTGGTGAATGTTTGTTTTAGCCAGCTATAGTATTCTCCAAGAGGAGGGCTTTGATAAATAAGCAGCAACTCTACATCTTGCAAAAACATCCAATTTTGGAGGACTAAAAGGCCAGTACTCACGGCCCGATTTGGGAGAAGTGTGTGCTGAGCGAACCGCTCAGCACACATCTCTCCCACCGCTCAGCACTGCGCGATGTGTGCTGAACGTGCGGGGGGAGACCGGGGGAGGGGGGGGGCGCTCATTTCACCCAGCGAGTGAAATGAGTGACCTGCTAGATTGGCCTGCACGGCAGGCCAATCTATCACCAGTGATAGCTGAAATGCAGATGCCGGCAGCCATTAGCGCCCGAACAGAGCAATAATTGTGCCATGTAGTGGCTAACGATGAGTACAACACTTGAATCTCGTCCTATGTATTTATATATTGATCCCCTTGATATACAGTGTTGGCATTTTATACATAATTGATAATAATACAGGTAATAATAATAATAATAATAATAATAATAAGAAGACCTTGCTTCAAGGAAAACAACTTACTCTTTAAAAGAATTATAATATTGGTTAATGAACTCTATTGCTTGAGGTAAAAGAACGTCTTGAGGTACTGGCTTGTCCCTTGGACCTCTGATATAGCACTTAGGGTTCATTACTGATCCATGACAGACAGATGATTGGCAGCTGAGAGTCTGTAAATTAAGTTGAAACTCTCTACGTTATTCGAGTAATAAATTCACTTCAGTTGTGACAGGCAGATGTTAAATGTACAGTTTCTCAGAAATTCAATAAAAGCAGATATAAACCTTGTGAGAAATGAGACAGCATGATTTACTAAAGAATGGGTCTATTAACAATATGGCAGAAATAGAAGCGCTCAACACTAACTGACCCTGCGATCCAGAATTAATTCACAACCAAAGTGTCAAAAGGGATTTTTTGATATATTAAAAAATATTTATTACAATACAATAAAAATTGCACAATAAACCAGATATATATGTGGCCTCCAATATATAGGGAGGACCACACGTAAACTTAGAGTCCGCTTTTTGGAACACAGGCGTAACATTCTGAAGGGTTTTCTTAAACATGGGATTTCAAGGCATTTTTTCCAATCCCATAATCAGGACCCTAAAGGTCTAGTAATTGTGGGTATTGAAACCATCAGTACCACAATCAGAGGGGGAGACAGATTTGGCAGACTATGTCGCAGGGAGAACTTCTGGATACATCGGTTGCGGACCCTCAGTCCTGAGGGCCTCAACGAATATATTGAAATTGATCCATAATATAGTGTATAGAATATCGACCTCCCTGTCTACTCCTCTTCCTTCTTTTCATCTTAGTCAACTTCACACTTATCACTTCGCCGTTGGTCCTCTTTGATCTCCCCTATAATATAGGGAAACCTTGGGTCTCTCCCTATCTCTGCTGCTGCTGCTGTTTTTTATGCAGATCACTTATTATTGGACTGTTAGAGTAATATCAATGATTATTGATCCCTCCACCCATGATAAAGGTGTGGAAGTTGGAACAACTATCTATAGTCCCCTCTTTTAAAATAGGTTTACCCATGATTACTGATTTCATCTTAATCATGGGTATTTAAACAGGGCCATCACCATAAAACATTTGGGCTCTGCACATATTGTCTCCTTAGTTTATACGCTCATTCCTCTAGTTCTAATTGGTGACTTTTTTATTTTTGTTTTTTATCTTTATTTATATATATATTTTTTTTATATAAATATATTTTTTAATATTTTTGTATCTTTTTATTTTCATTATGTCAATGCATTCTTATTTAATGTATCTCACATTGAATCCATGTTGTGGATTTCTGTTGATAGCTGCCATAGTAATGATTAAAAATATAAAAAATAGATAAAAGATAAATAAATAAAAAATAGCAACAAAAAATAATAACAAATTGATTTATTTTAATTACAAGCAATTATGTTTATTTTTACTGTGTTAACACATCACTATATATTTTTTTATATTTTTTTATATTCATCTTCTTCTATTTATAAATTAACTCCGCCATTGTCTTACACCGTTTTATGCAGTGCCTTGTAATAGGTACTAATAAACAGTTATTATGGAGAGAGATAGCCTCCACCTAACCGTTGTTATAATTAGTATTTTAATTAGTGTATAAACAGCCAAAGGTGTCTTGAAGGGATTACCTTGTAACAGGTAAATTACTGATTGTGCCGAATGAATTGAATAAACGTGTGGGTAGTTTATTATGAACACCTTAAATAGAGTGCACACAGCTATTGGAGTCATCTTTGAAAAAGTCACGGGTCACGTGACGAAACGCGTCAGGACTCCTCCCCCTTATGCCTCACTGACTGGTTGTAATCTTTGATACTCTCCGCACGGCTCCGGTTCACCTCCTACGGGAGCAAACAGTGCGGCTGCCAGGACAGGACACAGCCGAACTCCCAGCTCCGTACAGCGCCAGTGGTTAACCAGCAGCCTCTCTCCCCTACATCTCCAACGGATGGTGCCAGTCCTGGGAGATCGAGGCGCTCCACTAAGCACTATATTCCTGCAGCGGGCTCTCCATCACAGCAGCCACACACCTGTCTTTCCCTACAGACTGCAACGGGCGGTGCACGCCCAGGGATAGCAGGCTTAACAGCGGGACCCCGGCTAGCACAGCCAGTGCTTTCAACTCTGCAGTTCTATTTTGGGCTTCCTGGGCTCACCCGAGGACGCTCGGGACCACTCAGCCTTATTGGAGAGGTAATCTAACTATTCATTATCACCTGTCATCGGCTCCTGGAACTTTGAGACGTTTTAGAATACAGCTCTTGTATATAGAGCCTATGATTGTATTCCATATTCATTTTTAATTCTACATTTAACAATTGTGTTTGAGGGTATATCCAACAGTGTCAAACAAACAGCCTGGTAACTTTACTGCAACAATTGTTACAACCTAATTGCTGCTAGTTATCTAGTTGACACTTGTAACTGATGTGAATGTAGAATATCTTTTGATACAGAATTTCAGTGAGGAAAAAGGTTTTTATGTCAGATATATATCTGGTTTATTGTGCAATTTTTATTGTATTGTAATAAATATTTTTTAATATATCAAAAAATCCCTTTTGACACTTTGGTTGTGAATTAATTCTGGATCGCAGGGTCAGTTAGTGTTGAGCGCTTCTATTTTTACCCATTTCTTCTCCAGCTTATTAGTTAGGAGTAACACACTACTCCTTATAGAGGCGCACACACTTCTGACATTTGTGATTTTATTTCTAAGTTGTTAGCTTTGTTTAAATTTTATTAAGATAATTGAGACACATTGGCGCAGCAAAAAATCTCCTTTTCTTTTTCTTGCTTTTGTGTTGGTTTGCAGCGGCCGGTGTCAATCTACTAATTATTTCTTATTTTGTAAATTGTGTTTTTTATTTATTTTTTTGGTTAACATTCAATGGCGGAGTTAACTTGTTATTCTGAGCGTCTAAAAAGGAGACAACAGTATGTGGAAGAGCTTAATGACAATAGTGTAACCATAGCCTCCTCACCAACCTCAATTGATAGAGATAAGGAATTTAATACCCTCTTTTACACACTAGAGGATCTATTAAAAGCAGAGACACGCCATTGGTGGGATATGGTTACTCTGCAAAAGTATGTAAAAAGCCATAAAATCCCTAGGGGTCTAAGGATCTTTAAAACATTATCTTTTATTGATGATCCAAATCTAAAAGACAAATGGGACGCCCTTTTAGATGGGTGCTCATTTGCCTTGATGGGACTATTGATTAACTATCGCAATGATAAGATCTCCTCTATCTCCAAGGAAATTGAGGAAACTAAGAAATTACTATTAACTTATTCTGAACACCCACAGTATAAACATAACGATCAAAAATTAAATCATAGACTGGAGACGTTTGAGAGGGACATTATTGATGGTAAAAACCGGAAATTTGAACGGGATACCGTTGATTATGCCAATAACCAGGTCCGCACATATAATAAAAAACAGAACTTTAGAGGGAGACCCCGCAGTAGATCTAACTGGCGTCAGCAATATACTAATCGGTCCAATTCACGGACCGTTCAGAAGCATGTACCTCAGAATAATCAGAGGGATAGGCCACCTCAAAATGATTATGATGGGCAACAAGCTGAGGTCATGGCGGTTAGACGGAAGCAAAAGTTTCACTCTAACTATAATGCTGTTAGTTCAACACAACAGAAACAAAACCATAGTCCCGTTTTTTTAGAGAAGCAGAGAAAGCAGCAACGAGCTCTGTCTCCTTATTACCATCAGAACAGATACAGCTCATTACGATTAAACACCCCCAAGAGAGGAAGAGACCCAAGCGTAGAGGCCAACGAGGAGGAATCAGAATGCAGAGGAAAAAAGAGAGACACGAGATATTAAAAAATACCACCATTTATAATTTATCCTCAACGGAGCTTAGTCCGGATGACCTCAAACTTTTGAGCCGAGGTCTTAAATTTGCCCCTACTAAACCCCCAGACCATTTTAATTTGTTCGTTGATCTTAATAGATACATCCGCACATTGACAAGAAAAAGATATTTTGCATCTAAAAAATTAGATAAAATGAAAATAATGGGTTCACCCATTGTATTAGACGACCAAGATGCAGGTGCCGTGGAATTACTTGAGTCACTACAATTAGAGAGTGACGCCTTGTCATGTCCGTTACCACTGTATAGTGTGGCAAGATCAAATGAACGAACAAATAGATTTAAAAATAGGTCTCAGTTTTTTCCTCTGCAATATAGAAGTCCACAAATTGACATATTTTATAGGAAAACTCTTGATGACTTCAATGATATTTGTATCAGGGAAGCTAAGATAGCTAAGTACAAACAGAATTTGCATATTCGAGAAAAAAACTCATTACAGAAATTGATGAAAAATCCCTCCCTTGTCATTAAGCCGGCTGACAAGGGAGGGAGTATTGTCATTCAGAACACAGCAGACTACCTTTTAGAGGCCGACAGGCAATTAGGTGACAGTAATCTTTATGTTAAATTAATAGGCAATCCTACCAAAGTTTATTTATCGGCACTAACCTCAATGGTACAGGATGCATTTAACGATGGAGCTTTATCGAAAGAAGAAACCAGTTATTTAATTCCTTCACATCCCATCACACCCACTTATTATCACTTACCTAAAATACATAAATCACTGATCACTCCCCCGGGCAGACCTATTATTTCTGGTGTTGGGTCCCTCACTGCCAACTTATCACATTTTGTAGATTTCTTTTTACAACCACATGTTGTTTTATTACGTTCACATATTAGAGATACCACTGCTTTTTTAAATTCTATGGCTAAGATCGAGTGGAAGAATTCATATTTTTTTGTCACATGTGATGTAAGTTCCTTATATTCTAATATTCCCCACAATAAAGGGATAGCAGTAATAGAACATCAATTGAATAGTACTGACACTATGTCAGACAGATTACGTAAATTCATCATAGACTCAATTTCCTTTATTCTGTCTCATAATTATTTTATTTTTAACAAAATTTATTATTTACAGATACTTGGGACGGCCATGGGGACGAGGTTCGCGCCGAGTTTCGCCAACCTATATATGGGCGCGTTTGAAGACGCGCACATATGGGGGCGGAACTTGGGCGCGGACCTCGTCTTCTATGGCCGTTACATAGATGACTTGTTTTTTATTTTTGATGGGGATTATTCACAATTCACACATTTCACTGCCCAGCTTAATGATAATGAATTTAATTTACAGTTCACATGCACAGTTAATAATAAGCACATTTCTTTTCTTGATATTGCTCTTTCTATCGTGGATGGTATCTTAGTTACCAAGACTTATAGGAAGGAAGTGGACAATTATAACTTTCTTCACTTTGAAAGTATGCACTTCAGACCCTGGATGGAGAATATTCCATTGGGACAGTTGCGTCGATTACGGCGCAACTGTAGCAATCAGGAGGATTTCAATATACAAGCACTTGAACTTACAAGTGCCCTCAAAACCAGAGGTTATCCCGTGGATCTAATTAACTCTGCATTGGAAAAGGCGAATAATCTGGATCGGACACAACTTCTCCATTACAGGGTTGAGAATGCATCTTTCAAAGTAGATTCTCCACATTTTATTTCAAAATTTAACAGTGCCTCCGGTAAGATTAAAAAGGTTTTGAATGACAATTTCTCTATATTACTCATGGATAAAATCCTTAAACCAGTAATTGGCAAGTCCCCCTCTGTGATTTTTAAAAAATCAGAGAATCTCACACAACAACTCGCCCCTAGTCTGTTCATAGACAGGAGACGGGGGGATGGTGACAGTTGTAATTCCTCATCTGCCTGGTTAACAACTAGACCTTATGGCTGCTTTAGATGTGGCCTAGGCAGTTGTATAACATGTTCATATATCCAGAACAATACACATGTGTTTACATCCGCCACGGGAGAGGAGCATGTGATTAAATCATTTATCAATTGTAACAGTGAGTACGTTATCTATATGTTGGTTTGCCCCTGTGGCCTCCAATATATAGGGAGGACCACACGTAAACTTAGAGTCCGCTTTTTGGAACACAGGCGTAACATTCTGAAGGGTTTTCTTAAACATGGGATTTCAAGGCATTTTTTCCAATCCCATAATCAGGACCCTAAAGGTCTAGTAATTGTGGGTATTGAAACCATCAGTACCACAATCAGAGGGGGAGACAGATTTGGCAGACTATGTCGCAGGGAGAACTTCTGGATACATCGGTTGCGGACCCTCAGTCCTGAGGGCCTCAACGAATATATTGAAATTGATCCATAATATAGTGTATAGAACATCGACCTCCCTGTCTACTCCTCTTCTTTCTTTTCATCTTAGTCAACTTCACACTTATCACTTCACCGTTGGTCCTCTTTGATCTCCCCTATAATATAGGGAAACCTTGGGTCTCTCCCTATCTCTGCTGCTGCTGCTGTTTTTTATGCAGATCACTTATTATTGGACTGTTAGAGTAATATCAATGATTATTGATCCCTCCACCCATGATAAAGGTGTGGAAGTTGGAACAACTATCTATAGTCCCCTCTTTTAAAATAGGTTTACCCATGATTACTGATTTCATCTTAATCATGGGTATTTAAACAGGGCCATCACCATAAAACATTTGGGCTCTGCACATATTGTCTCCTTAGTTTATACGCTCATTCCTCTAGTTCTAATTGGTGACTTTTTTATTTTTGTTTTTTATCTTTATTTATATATATATATTTTTTATATAAATATATTTTTTAATATTTTTGTATCTTTTTATTTTCATTATGTCAATGCATTCTTATTTAATGTATCTCACATTGAATCCATGTTGTGGATTTCTGTTGATAGCTGCCATAGTAATGATTAAAAATATAAAAAATAGATAAAAGATAAATAAATAAAAAATAGCAACAAAAAATAATAACAAATTGATTTATTTTAATTACAAGCAATTATGTTTATTTTTACTGTGTTAACACATCACTATATATTTTTTTATATTTTTTTATATTCATCTTCTTCTATTTATAAATTAACTCCGCCATTGTCTTACACCGTTTTATGCAGTGCCTTGTAATAGGTACTAATAAACAGTTATTATGGAGCGAGATAGCCTCCACCTAACCGTTGTTATAATTAGTATTTTAATTAGTGTATAAACAGCCAAAGGTGTCTTGAAGGGATTACCTTGTAACAGGTAAATTACTGATTGTGCCGAATGAATTGAATAAACGTGTGGGTAGTTTATTATGAACACCTTAAATAGAGTGCACACAGCTATTGGAGTCATCTTTGAAAAAGTCACGGGTCACGTGACGAAACGCGTCAGGACTCCTCCCCCTTATGCCTCACTGACTGGTTGTAATCTTTGATACTCTCCGCACGGCTCCGGTTCACCTCCTACGGGAGCAAACAGTGCGGCTGCCAGGACAGGACACAGCCGAACTCCCAGCTCCGTACAGCGCCAGTGGTTAACCAGCAGCCTCTCTCCCCTACATCTCCAACGGACGGTGCCAGTCCTGGGAGATCGAGGCGCTCCACTAAGCACTATATTCCTGCAGCGGGCTCTCCATCACAGCAGCCACACACCTGTCTTTCCCTACAGACTGCAACGGGCGGTGCACGCCCAGGGATAGCAGGCTTAACAGCGGGACCCCGGCTAGCACAGCCAGTGCTTTCAACTCTGCAGTTCTATTTTGGGCTTCCTGGGCTCACCCGAGGACGCTCGGGACCACTCAGCCTTATTGGAGAGGTAATCTAACTATTCATTATCACCTGTCATCGGCTCCTGGAACTTTGAGACGTTTTAGAATACAGCTCTTGTATATAGAGCCTATGATTGTATTCCATATTCATTTTTAATTCTACATTTAACAATTGTGTTTGAGGGTATATCCAACAGTGTCAAACAAACAGCCTGGTAACTTTACTGCAACAATTGTTACAACCTAATTGCTGCTAGTTATCTAGTTGACACTTGTAACTGATGTGAATGTAGAATATCTTTTGATACAGAATTTCAGTGAGGAAAAAGGTTTTTATGTCAGATATATATCTGGTTTATTGTGCAATTTTTATTGTATTGTAATAAATATTTTTTAATATATCAAAAAATCCCTTTTGACACTTTGGTTGTGAATTAATTCTGGATCGCAGGGTCAGTTAGTGTTGAGCGCTTCTATTTTTACCCATTTCTTCTCCAGCTTATTAGTTAGGAGTAACACACTACTCCTTATAGAGGCGCACACACTTCTGACATTTGTGATTTTATTTCTAAGTTGTTAGCTTTGTTTAAATTTTATTAAGATAATTGAGACACATTGGCGCAGCAAAAAATCTCCTTTTCTTTTTCTAACAATATGGCAGGTCTACTTTTACCTCCACCCTGTCCAATAATATGTGGATAAATAAATTGTTATTTATTAACACTCTGGTTTCTTATGTTTCATACATTTGTATATCACACTACTGAGAAAGTAATGTACACAGGACCTCATTCAGGTCTGGTTTGATGTGTGCCCTGATGTGCAAGGTACCGATGTTTGGTACTTTGCGCATGCACAGGGCCCGTTCTGCATGTGTGGATGGAGGGACGGCATCCGACTGTCATTGACTGACAGTCTGATGCCGTTTTTGGTTGGGGAGGAGGCGACTGTGGCCTCCGTTTGTAAAAATTAAGTTCATGTTGCTAACATTTAGGGAGAGGGAAGAGGCAAGGGAACGCCTGGTCTCTGCGATGTCCCCATGGGTGCCGCAAGTGAGTGATCCGATGCCTTCGTCCTAGGATGGAAGTCGCATCACTACTGCAGCAGGAAGCGTCTACTTGTAATATTGCTGCATCCAAGGAAGCAGTAACAATAACTACTCCGTCCACATCTGAATGACCCTCACTTTACATTTTAACAAAAATAATTATACATTTGGTATATTATACAGGTTGAGTATCCCATATCCAAATATTCCGAAATACGGAATATTCCGAAATACGGACTTTTTTGAGTGAGATTGAGATAGTGAAACCTTTGTTTTCTGATGGCTCAATGTACACAAACTTTGTTTAATGCACAAAGTTATAAAAAATATTGGCTAAAATGACCTTCAGGCTGTGTGTATAAGGTGTATATGTAACATAAATGCATTCTGTGCTTAGATTTAGGTCCCATCACCATTATATCTCATTATGGTATGCAATTATTCCAAAATACGGAAAAATCCCATATCCAAAATACCTCTGGTCCCAAGCATTTTGGATAAGGGAGACTCAACCTGTATTATTAATACAACAAACCTGTTTTGCTTTGAGGTGTAAAGTGTCCTGTAAAATCTGTCCATTCTCATAGTTTTTGAGCCTTAAATATCTGGGACGTGAATGTCCATGATTTTCTGCAACATTCTTCTGAAAGAGATTAATACAATAATATACAGTATTTGCAAAAAACAAGAATTAGTACTGTGCCACGTGTGAAAAGACAAAAACTTATTAGATATGTGGTATATATTATTAGATTAAAAGACACTCCCCACTATGGCGTCAGCTCTACCCCCCAAAAATAACAGGGATAGTATCGTCCCTGAGCGTATTGGAATTGGCAAAAGAGGATGAGGGGTATATGGCGACCAATGGTGTCAACAATAAGGTGGAATACCAAATTGAAAAATATAAAACAAACACAGTTTATTAACAAGGTTATCACATTACTAAACACTTTTGGGAAAGGTGGGACAGCATACACATACACAACAATGCTCTATAAAATGGATTAAATATATACTAAGTATATTAAAAAATATATTGCAAAATGTATAAAAAGGTTAAATCTTATATGGATATAAGATCAGTACAGGTCTCCCTGTACTGGTTTGGGAGACCTGTACTGACCTCATATCCAGATAAGATTTAACCTTATTATACATTTTTTAATATATTTTTTAATATACTTAGTATATATTTAATCCATTTTATAGAGCATTGTTGTGTATGTGTATGTTGTCCCACCTTTCCAAAAAGTGTTTAGTAATGTGATAACCTTGTTAATAAACTGTGTATGTTTTATAGTTTTCAAATTGGTATTCCACCTTATTGTTGACACCATTGGTCGCCATACACAATCATATATTTAACAAATCAAGTGAAAATGTAAAGTTTCCATAATCTCTCCATCACAAAGTGAATTTGTGCGGCAGGAAGTAATAAAGTCTGAGATTGCAGGAGGAGCGGGATGGTGGTCGATCTTAGCCGTTTTTTTAAAGGGCCAGTTACAAGGCAAAACCATGCCTTGTAAGTGATTGCCCCTTTAAAAAAAATTGTCTGACACCGGCCGGTATACCACACCTCCGGCGATCTTGGACTTCCTTACATCCCGCCAATAGTCTCAATTTTGGTGATAACAGGACTCAGAAAGGGGTGTGGTCTATCAGAAAGTAGGCATGGTTTGGATGGGTATTGGGCAAGGGTTATGCTTTCCCATTGTGTCTATAAAAATGTTTGGGGAAGGGATGAATCGCTTAAGTATTTCCTAACTTTGGAAAAGGTGTATGAGTTTACAACATAGAATACAGAATTATGGTCATTCTCATGTTAAGTTCACCAAGAGCGATAACGAAATTATTGAAGAACTAGTTACCAGTCCATCAAAATGATGGAACAACATAACAGTAGTGTCAGTGCCGGCGCCTGTGCGCACTTTAATGGAGCAACACTTGAATTGCTCCATCGGGAGCCATCTAGTGACCGCCGACATGCAAAACACTTAAATCCCCCCATAGAGGTGGGTGGGGGTGATGTCTCCTGACATTGTACTTGTTTTATGTTGTTTACCTGTGTGAACATTCAGTACTTACCTTTAAGGCAACTTTAATTTCTGCCATATCTTTTTTCATGCCATTTAACTTGGCATCCTGTTGTTTCACAGTACTTAAAAAAAAAATAGAGAATGCTTAAATAAAAGCAGCAATAGTTAAAGACACAATCATGTTTAATTGTTTGCGGTTTTTATTTGTTTAAATATTGGTTGCCAGGAATGGTAATATTTGTTGCATCATCAGGCGGTATGCAGTTAACATACCGCCTGTCGGGATCCCGGCTGTCTCAATACTGACATTGGGATCCTAATGGGGGGGGGGGGTACTATAGCGCCACCGGAATACTGGCGACCTAGAGAGTGAATAGAACCTGTTGCAAGCAAAGCTAGCTACCGAGCCCACAGTGTGGCAAGTGCAGCGAAGATTGATTTTCAGGGTAAGAAGGGTTATGGGGGATTATGCAGGGTAGACTAGCATATGGGTGTAAGTACACTATTTTTCCATGCGGATTTTGTAAGCGTAACTTACGCCCAATACATGTCCATCTCAGCATCAGACCTTCCATACCTCCCAACTATCCCTATTTTGGGGTGACAGTCCCATTTTTCACTGTCCCGCTGTCCTACCCGCAGGTAGCGGTATTCCGCGATGGAAGGGGGGGCAGTAGGGAGATCCCCCCTGTCACTCTCTACTCTGAGCAGAGGAGTGGTGAATAGATGCTGTGCGCATATGCACCGCGTCTATTCCCCGACAGAGGGGGACAGGGGGCATGGCCAGCATGTTACTGAGCACTGTCCATGCCCCTATAGTGACACCGCGAGGCCAAGCCCCCAGTTTTGGGCGCGCGTTAATGTCCCTCTTCAACTGTTGCAAAAGTTGGGAGGTATGGACCTTCAGTCTTAAAGAAGGTGTTATTGTTCTTCTTCTCATTATTATTATTATTATTATCCTTTATTGTGCAGTTTTCTACTTGTTGTGATACAAAATATTTTGTAAAAGTGCTGCTGTTGAAAAGCGCCACATAAATAAAACTATTATTATCCTTTATTTATATGGTGTCACAAGGGTTCCGCAGCGCCTAACAAAGTACATAAACAAATGAGTTAAACAAGAAAACCATGACACAGTAGAAAACAATGCAGACAAGGACATGGTCTATAAACATTTCTGCATCAGCGATTATACAGTGTAAATAAGTAGCAGGGCAGCAGTGACCAATGGTTAGGTGCCGCTTAAGGGAGTAAATTATAATAAAAGTACAGGAGGGAAAACGGCCCCGTTCATAAGAGCTTACATTCTTAAGGGGAGAGACAGATAGACAGGGGTGACACAGATGGCATAGACAGTGAAGAAGGAGCAAGGTGCAGTGAGAAGGATGAAAGCTGGATGGCATTGTTAAGGGAGCGGGTCTTCAAAGCCTGTTTGAAGTTTTTAAAGGTCTGGCCCATTTAAAATAATCTTTTCAGGCCTGGGAACTTTATATCAATGTTGTAGTATTATAAATTTCAGTTAGTCTCCATGAGGAAAGCATCCCAGGGACAACATTTCTGTATAACATGTTATAATTATAAGTCTCTGTTACTTAATTTGGATTGAGCTCACAAGTTTATTGACTGCCCAGGTTACTTAATGCAGTATTATTTCTTTCACAACTGCTGTTCTAGAAAACGGTGGGCACTTAATATGACCATAGTGTCATAAAACTCAAGGACTTGTGGCTGCTTGTCAGAAGGAACAAAAATGTGGGTGGAGTTTGCAGTTGCCAGGTTGCAATAGGCGACCTATAGGATTAGTGTAAGGGATAGGAAAACAGGTGGTTCTTGGTATCTTAAACTATTGTCAGAGTTTGGACATTCTCTTTGCTGAGAGACGTTGACCCGCCATCCCATCCCAATTGTTTGCTGTCAGCTTTGCGGGTGGGACTGCCTAGCTGGCAGGTGGTTGGAGTTATAATGTGCCCTGAGGTGTCCAGAGGACTGTTAGCGAGGGCGTAGGCGATGTCCCTGTGGGGGATTGGAGCACCATTGGTCGCAAGCAATCCACACACAGGTAAATTTCTAGACAATATGGCTGCCAGTGCAAATAAAAGTGTGGGTCTTTTATACATTGGACGGCATCACAGCCGGGTCCTACAACTGGCATAGCAACTGGTGGTCAGCACCAGTCATCGGTCTTGGTGGCAGCGGACAGGCTGTGCCCCATATGGGGTGGTCCCCCCCGTGTAGCCTATCTGCTTGACTAGCCCTCGGAGCCAGCCTTGATGAAGAACTCTAGAACTCTCCTGGATTCCTGTGCTGAATGTCATTTTGTAGACCAAACTTATCTGAGTTTTGCTGCACTCCCTGCTAAATGCCTATGTTTTGATATAAATTTGCCAGTTGATATTGGTTAGATCATTTGATGTACAGTATGCATAACCTCACCGAAATTTTTTGTCGGATTCGGGTGTTTTTTACAAAAAACCCTAAAAAACAGCTTAAATCATAGAATTTGGGGGTCATTTTGATCCCATAGTTTTATTAACCTCAATAACCATAATTTCCACTCATTTCCAGTCTATTCTGAACACCTCACAATATTATTTTTAGTCCTAAAATTTGCACCGAGGTCGCTGGATGGCTAAGCTAAGCGACACAAGTGGCCGACACAAACACCTGGCCCATCTAGGAGTGGCACTGCAGTGTCAGGCAGGATGGCACTTCAAAAAAATAGTCCCCAAACAGCACATGATGCAAAGAAAAAAAGAGGCGCACCAAGGTCGCTGTGTGACTAAGCTAAGCGACACAAGTGGCCGACACAAACACCTGGCCCATCTAGGAGTGGCACTGCAGTGTCAGGCAGGATGGCACTTCAAAAAAATTGTCCCCAAACAGCACATGATGCAAAGAAAAAAAGAGGCACACCAAGGTCGCTGTGTGACTAAGCTAAGCGACACAAGTGGCCGACACAAACACCTGGCCCATCTAGGAGTGGCACTGCAGTGTCAGGCAGGATGGCACTTCAAAAAAATTGTCCCCAGACAGCACATGATGCAAAGAAAAATTAAAGAAAAAAGAGGTGCAAGATGGAATTGTCCTTGGGCCCTCCCACCCACCCTTATGTTGTATACACAGGACATGCACACTTTAACGAACCCATCATTTCAGCGACAGGGTCTGCCACACTACTGTGACTGAAATGACTGGTTGGTTTGGGCCCCCACCAAAAAAAGAAGCAATCAATCTCTCCTTGCACAAACTGGCTCTACAAAGGCAAGATGTCCACCTCATCATCATCCTCCGATTCCTCACCCCTTTCACTGTGTACATCCCCCTCCTCACAGATTATTAATTCGTCCCCACTGGAATCCACCATCTCAGGTCCCTGTGTACTTTGTGGAGGCAATTGCTGCTGGTGAATGTCTCCACGGAGGAATTGATTATAATTCATTTTGATGAACATCATCTTCTCCACATTTTCTGGAAGTAACCTCGTACGCCGATTGCTGACAAGGTGAGCTGCTGCACTAAACACTCTTTCGGAGTACACACTGGAGGGAGGGCAACTTAGGTAGAATAAAGCCAGTTTGTGCAAGGGCCTCCAAATTGCCTCTTTTTCCTGCCAGTATACGTACGGACTGTCTGACGTGCCTACTTGGATGCGGTCACTCATATAATCCTCCACCATTCTTTCAATGGTGAGAGAATCATATGAAGTGACAGTAGACGACATGTCAGTAATCGTTGGCAGGTCCTTCAGTCCGGACCAGATGTCAGCACTCGCTCCAGACTGCCCTGCATCACCGCCAGCGGGTGGGCTCGGAATTCTTAGCCTTTTCCTCGCACCCCCAGTTGCGGGAGAATGTGAAGGAGGAGATGTTGACGGGTCACGTTCCGCTTGACTTGACAATTTTCTCACCAGCAGGTCTTTGAACCTCTGCAGACTTGTGTCTGCCGGAAAGAGAGATCCAACGTAGGTTTTAAATCTAGGATCGAGCACGGTGGCCAAAATGTAGTGCTCTGATTTCAACAGATTGACCACCCGTGAATCCTGGTTAAGCGAATTAAGGGCTCCATCCACAAGTCCCACATGCCTAGCGGAATCGCTCTGTTTTAGCTCCTCCTTCAATGTCTCCAGCTTCTTCTGCAAAAGCCTGATGAGGGGAATGACCTGACTCAGGCTGGCAGTGTCTGAACTGACTTCACGTGTGGCAAGTTCAAAGGGTTGCAGAACCTTGCACAACGTTGAAATCATTCTCCACTGCGCTTGAGTCAGGTGCATTCCCCCTCCTTTGCCTATATCATGGGCAGATGTATAGGCTTGAATGGCCTTTTGCTGCTCCTCCATCCTCTGAAGCATATAGAGGGTTGAATTTCACCTCGTTACCACCTCTTGCTTCAGATGATCGCAGGGCAGGTTCAGGAATGTTTGGTGGTGCTCCAGTCTACTGTACGCGGTGGCTGAATGCCAAAAGTGGCCCGCAGTTCTTCGGGCCACTGACAGCATCTCTTGCACGCCCCTGTCGTTTTTTAAATAATTCTGCACCACCAAATTCAATGTATGTGCAAAACATGGGACGTGCTAGAATTTGCCCAGATGTAATGCACGCACAATATTGCTGGCGTTGTCCGATGTTACAAATCCCCAGGAGAGTCCAATTGGGGTAAGCCATTCTGCGATGATCTTCCTCAGTTTCCGTAAGAGGTTGTCAGCTGTGTGCCTCTTCTGGAAAGCGGTGATACAAAGCGTAGCCTGCCTAGGAACGAGTTGGCGTTTGCGAGATGCTGCTACTGGTGCCGCCGCTGCTGTTCTTGCTGCGGGAGGCAATACATCTACCCAGTGGGCTGTCACAGTCATATTGTCCTGAGTCTGCCCTGCTCCACTTGTCCACATGTCCGTGGTTAAGTGGACATTGGGTACAACTGCATTTTTTAGGACACTGGTGAGTCTTTTTCTGAGGTCTGTGTACATTTGCGGTATCGCCTGCCTAGAGAAATGGAACCTAGATGGTATTTGGTACCGGGGACACAGTACCTCAATCAAGTCTCTAGTTGCCTCTGAATTAACGGTGGATACCGGAACCACGTTTCTCACCGCCCAGGCTGCCAAGGCCTGAGTTATCTGGTTTGCAGCAGGATGACTGCTGTGATATTTCATCTTCCTCGCAAAGGACTGTTGGACAGTCAATTGCTTACTGGAAGTAGTACAAGTGGTCTTCCGACTTCCCCTCTGGGATGACGATCGACTCCCAGCAGCTACAACAGCAGCGCCAGCAGCAGTAGGCGTTACACTCAAGGATGCATCGGAGGAATCCCAGGCAGGAGAGGACTCGTCAGACTTGCCAGTGACATGGCCTGCAGGACTATTGGCTTTCCTGGGTAAGGAGGAAATTGACACTGAGGGAGTTGGTGGTGTGGTTTGTAGGAGCTTGGTTACAAGAGGAAGGGATTTAGTGGTTAGTGGACTGCTTCCGCTGTCACCCAAAGTTTTTGAACTTGTCACTGACTTATGATGAATGCGCTGCAGGTGACGTATAAGGGAGGATGTTACCGAGGTGGTTAACGTCCTTACCCCTACTTATTACAGCTTGACAAAGGCAACACACGGCTTGACACCTGTTGTCCGCATTTGTGTTGAAATAATTCCACACCGAAGAGCTGATTTTTTTTGTATTTTGACCAGGCATGTTAATGGCCATATTCGTCCCACGGACAACAGGTGTCTCCCCGGGTGCCTGACTTTAACAAACCACCTCACCATCAGAATCCTCCTTGTCAATTTCCTCCCCAGCGCCAGCAACACCCATATCCTCATCCTGGTGTACTTCAACAGTGACATCTTCAATTTGACTATCAGGAACTGGACTGCGGGTGCTCCTTCCAGCACTTGCAGGGGGCGTGCAAATGGTGGAAGGCGCAAGCTCTTCCCGTCCAGTGTTGGGAAGGTCAGGCATCGCAACCGACACAATTGGACTCTCCTTGGGTATTTGTGATTTAGAAGAACGCACAGTTCTTTGCTGTGCTTTTGCCAGCTTAAGTCTTTTCATTTTTCTAGCGAGAGGATGAGTGCTTCCATCCTCATGTGAAGCTGAACCACTAGCCATGAAAATAGGCCCGGGCCTCAGCCGTTTCTTGCCACTCCGTGTCGTAAATGGCATATTGGCAAGTTTACGCTTCTCCTCAGACGCTTTTAATTTTGATTTTTGGGTCATTTTACTGAACTTTTGTTTTTTGGATTTTACATGCTCTCTACTATGACATTGGGCATCGGCCTTGGCAGACGACGTTGATGGCATTTCATCGTCTCAGCCATGACTAGTGGCAGCAGCTTCAGCACGAGGTGGAAGTGGATCTTGATCTTTCCCTATTTTAATCTCCACATTTT
This sequence comes from Pseudophryne corroboree, assembly GCF_028390025.1. Taxonomy (NCBI): domain Eukaryota; kingdom Metazoa; phylum Chordata; class Amphibia; order Anura; family Myobatrachidae; genus Pseudophryne; species Pseudophryne corroboree. The sequence continues at coordinate 901,710,332 of NC_086445.1, read as the reverse complement.
TGTTCTCCATTTTTTAATGTGTGGAATTATATGCCAGTAACTATCAATAGCAATGGCCTACTACTATATATACTGCGCACAACTGAAATGCACCACAGGTATGGATGGATAATATACTTGACGACACAGAGGTAGGTAGAGCAGTGGCCTTCCGTACCGTACTGCTATATATACTGGTGGTCACTGTCAGCAAACTGCAAAACTAAAATGCACCACAGGTATAGAATGTAGATGGATAGTATACTTAATGACGACACAGAGGTAGGTACAGCAGTGGCCTTCCGTACCGTACTGCTATATATAGTCTACTGGTGGTCACTGTGTCAGCAAACTGCAAAACTAAAATGCACCACAGGTATAGAATGTAGATGGATAGTATACTTAATGATGACACAGAGGTAGGTACAGCAGTGGCCTTCCGTACCGTACTGCTATATATAGTATACTGGTGGTCACTGTGTCAGCAAACTGCAAAACTAAAATGCACCACAGGTATAGAATGTAGATGGATAGTATACTTAATGACGACACAGAGGTAGGTACAGCAGTGGCCTTCCGTACCGTACTGCTATATATAGTATACTGGTGGTCACTGTGTCAGCAAACTGCAAAACTAAAATGCACCACAGGTATAGAATGTAGATGGATAGTATACTTAATGACGACACAGAGGTAGGTACAGCAGTGGCCTTCCGTACCGTACTGCTATATATAGTATACTGGTGGTCACTGTGTCAGCAAACTGCAAAACTAAAATGCACCACAGGTATAGAGTGTAGATGGATAGTATACTTAATGATGACACAGAGGTAGGTACAGCAGTGGCCTTCCGTACCGTACTGCTATATATAGTATACTGGTGGTCACTGTGTCAGCAAACTGCAAAACTAAAATGCACCACAGGTATAGAATGTAGATGGATAGTATACTTAATGATGACACAGAGGTAGGTACAGCAGTGGCCTTCCGTACCGTACTGCTATATATAGTATACTGGTGGTCACTGTGTCAGCAAACTGCAAAACTAAAATGCACCACAGGTATAGAATGTAGATGGATAGTATACTTAATGACGACACAGAGGTAGGTACAGCAGTTGCCTTCCGTACCGTACTGCTATATATAGTATACTGGTGGTCACTGTATCAGCAAACTGCAAAACTAAAATGCACCACAGGTATAGAATGTAGATGGATAGTATACTTAATGATGACACAGAGGTAGGTACAGCAGTGGCCTTCCGTACCGTACTGCTATATATAGTATACTGGTGGTCACTGTGTCAGCAAACTGCAAAATTAAAATGCACCACAGGTATAGAATGTAGATGGATAGTATACTTAATGATGACACAGAGGTAGGTACAGCAGTGGCCTTCCGTACCGTACTGCTATATATAGTATACTGGTGGTCACTGTGTCAGCAAACTGCAAAACTAAAATGCACCACAGGTATAGAATGTAGATGGATAGTATACCTAATGATGACACAGAGGTAGGTACAGCAGTGGCCTTCCGTACCGTACTGCTATATATAGTATACTGGTGGTCACTGTGTCAGCAAACTGCAAAACTAAAATGCACCACAGGTATAGAATGTAGATGGATAGTATACTTAATGACGACACAGAGGTAGGTACAGCAGTGGCCTTCCGTACCGTACTGCTATATATAGTATACTGGTGGTCACTGTGTCAGCAAACTGCAAAACTAAAATGCACCACAGGTATAGAATGTAGATGGATAGTATACTTAATGACGACACAGAGGTAGGTACAGCAGTGGCCTTCCGTACCGTACTGCTATATATAGTATACTGGTGGTCACTGTGTCAGCAAACTGCAAAACTAAAATGCACCACAGGTATAGAGTGTAGATGGATAGTATACTTAATGATGACACAGAGGTAGGTACAGCAGTGGCCTTCCGTACCGTACTGCTATATATAGTATACTGGTGGTCACTGTGTCAGCAAACTGCAAAACTAAAATGCACCACAGGTATAGAATGTAGATGGATAGTATACTTAATGATGACACAGAGGTAGGTACAGCAGTGGCCTTCCGTACCGTACTGCTATATATAGTATACTGGTGGTCACTGTGTCAGCAAACTGCAAAACTAAAATGCACCACAGGTATAGAATGTAGATGGATAGTATACTTAATGACGACACAGAGGTAGGTACAGCAGTTGCCTTCCGTACCGTACTGCTATATATAGTATACTGGTGGTCACTGTATCAGCAAACTGCAAAACTAAAATGCACCACAGGTATAGAATGTAGATGGATAGTATACTTAATGATGACACAGAGGTAGGTACAGCAGTGGCCTTCCGCACCGTACTGCTATATATAGTATACTGGTGGTCACTGTGTCAGCAAACTGCAAAATTAAAATGCACCACAGGTATAGAATGTAGATGGATAGTATACTTAATGACGACACAGAGGTAGGTACAGCAGTGGCCTTCCGTACCGTACTGCTATATATAGTATACTGGTGGTCACTGTGTCAGCAAACTGCAAAACTAAAATGCACCACAGGTATAGAATGTAGATGGATAGTATACCTAATGATGACACAGAGGTAGGTACAGCAGTGGCCTTCCGTACCGTACTGCTATATATAGTATACTGGTGGTCACTGTGTCAGCAAACTGCAAAACTAAAATGCACCACAGGTATAGAATGTAGATGGATAGTATACTTAATGACGACACAGAGGTAGGTACAGCAGTTGCCTTCCGTACCGTACTGCTATATATAGTATACTGGTGGTCACTGTATCAGCAAACTGCAAAACTAAAATGCACCACAGGTATAGAATGTAGATGGATAGTATACTTAATGATGACACAGAGGTAGGTACAGCAGTGGCCTTCCGCACCGTACTGCTATATATAGTATACTGGTGGTCACTGTGTCAGCAAACTGCAAAATTAAAATGCACCACAGGTATAGAATGTAGATGGATAGTATACTTAATGACGACACAGAGGTAGGTACAGCAGTGGCCTTCCGTACCGTACTGCTATATATAGTATACTGGTGGTCACTGTGTCAGCAAACTGCAAAACTAAAATGCACCACAGGTATAGAATGTAGATGGATAGTATACCTAATGATGACACAGAGGTAGGTACAGCAGTGGCCTTCCGTACCGTACTGCTATATATACTGGTGGTCACTGTGTCAGCAAACTGCACAACTGAAATGCACCACAGGTATAGAATCTAGATGGATAGTATACTTAATGACGACACAGAGGTAGGTACAGCAGTGGCCTACTGTACCGTAATGCTATATATTATATACTGGTGGTCACTGGTCAGCAAAACTCTGCACTGTACTCCTCCTATATAATATTATACTGGTGGTCCAAAGTCCCCACAATAAAGCAGCACACTGAGCACAGATATGGAGTGTTTTTCAGGCAGACAACGTATACTGGTGGTCACTGTCAGCAAAACTCTGCACTGTACTCCTGCTATATAATACAGTGCTCCCCAGTCCCCACAATTAAGCAGTGTGAGCACAGATATATGCAGCACACTGAGCACAGATATGGAGCGTTTTTTTCAGGCAGAGAACGGATAACTGGTGGTCACTGATCAGCAAAACTCTGCACTGTACTCCTCCTATATTATACAGCTGCTCCCCAGTCCTCCCCACAATTAAGCAATAAAGCACAATCAAGTTCAACAATAACGGAGAGGACGCCAGCCACGTCCTCTCCCTAACATTTCCAATGCACGAGTGAAAATGTCGGCGACGCGCGGCTGCTTATATAGAATCTGAATCTCGCGAGAATCCGACAGCGGGATGATGACGTTCACGTTAACCGAGCCATACGGGAGAATCCGAGTATGCCTCGGACCCGTGTAAAAAGGGTGAAGTTCGGGGGGGTTCGGTCTCCGAGAAACCGAACCCGCTCATCACTACACATTTTAGTTATTATGTGCACTGAGATTCAGGGGCTTATGTACAGGTTCCGAGATAACAGAACAGGTAAGATTTTGGTGAGTCTGCCACTTTAAATTTAGTGGCAATCAGCTTTAAGGCAGGTTTTGCCCTACAGTATAACTGATCGTCACTTTAAATTTAGCTGTGAACTCACTGAGATCATGCCGGTTCCTTCATCTCGGAACCTATTACATAAGCCCTTAAAGCTCAGTACACATAATACTGTAACTAAATGTGCTCCCCTTATACTATTACATTTCATTGTTATACAGTCTATTAAAAATAGTGTGATTGATGGTTGGACAGTAAGTTCCCTCAATTGCAAGACAAACTGAAGTGTATTATTACCTACATACACTGGTGGGTATTCAATTAACCCTGATCATATTTCTTCTGCAAAAAATGTGCTGATATTGTGATTTTTGACCAATGGTCATTATCGGCTATTCAATTAAAGCACATTTTTTCCGGACCTATGCATTATCGCAGGTTTTAAGGGATGTTTATCGGAATTATGCTTAAGTGCCAGGTAACAAGGCTAATTGTATTGCCCCCGATAAATTAATCAGCTGTGGTAAATTACTGCAGCTAATTGAATACCCCCATTGTATTGTTCTATGATACTGTATTATTAAATAAACTACATCAAACAAAAAAGCAAAACAAGTAAATTAGGTGCTTATTTAAAGACCCTTTCCCCTAAAAACTAGGCAACTTCAATAATGTAATACACTAATAGTAGTAGTAATAATAATAATAATAATAATAATAATAATACATTTCAAACTGTCAGTAATATTCTGTTATAGTCAGTTATATAACACATAAAGTTCTCATTAAAGTTTAACCATAGAAAATAAATTGATCTTTAAGAGAGCTACAAGCAGCAGGATAAGTCATGTACAGTAGTCATATAAAACCAACAAATCATTAGCACTGTAAAAACTAAAAAGACTCAATGGGATAAATAAAAATTTATGAAAGGATTCTTACTACCTGAGATATTTTCCCGTGTCTTTAGGCAGATTGTTGTTTAAGTCTGTTGCATCATAGGATGATTTACCCTTAACGTTTCCTGATCTCATGTGCAGCTTCCATGGACACATCATTTTTCAAGTGTTGTATGTCTGACTTTACATTTACACTGGGTGCAGGTTCACCACGGGGGCTGGTCTTTTGCATAAAAAAATAGAACCTGGTAAAGTAAAAAAAAAAAAAAAGGATCTAATAAATCCAGGAAACACTTTTTTTTAAACAGCTTTACAAAGCAACATCCTCCCTCTGCACTGAAAATACATGACCTTAGAGTATGATGAGGTTGCAGTAAAAAGTATATTATACTGAAATGAACACAATCAGCCCTAGCAATTGCTGATGCAACCAATGTTTTATGTATGTGTATTAGAGATGAGCGGGTTCGGTTTCTCTGAATCCGAACCCGCCAGAACTTCATGTTTTTTTTCACGGGTCCGAGCGACTCGGATCTTCCCGCCTTGCTCGGTTAACCCGAGCGCGCCCGAACGTCATCATGACGCTGTCGGATTCTCGCGAGGCTCGGATTCTATCGCGAGACTCGGATTCTATATAAGGAGCCGCGCGTCGCCGCCATTTTCACACGTGCATTGAGATTGATAGGGAGAGGACGTGGCTGGCGTCCTCTCCATTTAGATTATAAGAGACTGAGAGAGATTTACTGGAGCTGACTAGGAGGAGTACTGTTACTGTAGAAGTGTAGAGACTGAGTGGAGAGAGTTTACTAGTGAGGACAGTGCAGTTTACTTTATAATCCGTTCTCTGCCTGAAAAAAGCGATACACAGCACACAGTGACTCAGTCACATACCATATCTGTGTGCACTGCTCAGGCTCAGGCCAGTGTGCTGCATCATCTATTATCTATATATAATATTATATATATCTGTCTGACTGCTCAGCTCACACAGCTTATAATTGTGGGGGAGACTGGGGAGCACTACTGCAGTGCCAGTTATAGGTTATAGCAGGAGCCAGGAGTACATAATATATTATATAGTGAGTGACCACCAGACACACAGTGCAGTTTATTTAATATATCCGTTCTCTGCCTGAAAAAAGCGATACACACAGTGACTCAGTCAGTCACATACCATATCTGTGTGCACTGCTCAGGCTCAGGCCAGTGTGCTGCATCATCTATTATCTATATATAATATTATATATATCTGTCTGACTGCTCAGCTCACACAGCTTATAATTGTGGGGGAGACTGGGGAGCACTACTGCAGTGCCAGTTATAGGTTATAGCAGGAGCCAGGAGTACATAATATATTATATAGTGAGTGACCACCAGACACACAGTGCAGTTTATTTAATATATCCGTTCTCTGCCTGAAAAAAGCGATACACACAGTGACTCAGTCAGTCACATACCATATCTGTGTGCACTGCTCAGGCTCAGGCCAGTGTGCTGCATCATCTATATATATTATATATCTGTCTGACTGCTCAGCTCACACAGCTTATAATTGTGGGGGAGACTGGGGAGCACTACTGCAGTGCCAGTTATAGGTTATAGCAGGAGCCAGGAGTACATATTATATTAAAATTAAACAGTGCACACTTTTGCTGCAGGAGTGCCACTGCCAGTGTGACTGACCAGTGACCTGACCACACTGACCACCAGTATAGTTAGTAGTATACTTATATTGTGATTGCCTGAAAAAGTTAAACACTCGTCGTGTGACTTCACTTGTGTGTTTTTTTTTTTTTTATTCTATAAAAATAAAACTCATTCTGCTGACAGACAGTGTCCAGCAGGTCCGTCATTATATAATATATAATATATACCTGTCCGGCTGCAGTAGTGATATATATATATTTTTTATATCATTTATCATCCAGTCGCAGCAGACACAGTACGGTAGTTCACGGCTGTGGCTACCTCTGTGTCTCTGCACTCGGCAGGCAGTCCGTCCATAATTGTAATACCACCTAACCGTGGATTTTTTTCATTCTTCTTTATACATACATAGTTACATAGACATCTTCTCTTTATCAACCAGTCTATATTAGCTGCAGACACAGTACAGTACGGTAGTTCACGGCTGTGGCTACCTCTGTGTCTGCACTCGGCAGGCAGTCCGTCCATAATTGTATACCACCTAACCGTGGTTTTTTTTCATTCTTCTTTATACATACATAGTTACATAGACATCTTCTCTTTATCAACCAGTCTATATTAGCTGCAGACACAGTACAGTACGGTAGTTCACGGCTGTGGCTACCTCTGTGTCTGCACTCGGCAGGCAGTCCGTCCATAATTGTATACCACCTAACCGTGGATTTTTTTCAGTCTTCTTTATACATACATAGTTACATAGACATCTTCTCTTTATCAACCAGTCTATATTAGCTGCAGACACAGTACAGTACGGTAGTTCACGGCTGTGGCTACCTCTGTGTCTGCAGTCGGCAGGCAGTCCATAATTGTATACTAGTATCCATCTCCATTGTTTACCTGAGGTGCCTTTTAGTTGTGCCTATTAAAATATGGAGAACAAAAATGTTGAGGTTCCAAAATTAGGGAAAGATCAAGATCCACTTCCACCTCGTGCTGAAGCTGCTGCCACTAGTCATGGCCGAGACGATGAAATGCCAGCAACGTCGTCTGCCAAGGCCGATGCCCAATGTCATAGTACAGAGCATGTCAAATCCAAAACACCAAATATCAGAAAAAAAAGGACTCCAAAACCTAAAATAAAATTGTCGGAGGAGAAGCGTAAACTTGCCAATATGCCATTTACCACACGGAGTGGCAAGGAACGGCTGAGGCCCTGGCCTATGTTCATGGCTAGTGGTTCAGCTTCACATGAGGATGGAAGCACTCAGCCTCTCGCTAGAAAAATGAAAAGACTCAAGCTGGCAAAAGCAGCACAGCAAAGAACTGTGCATTCTTCGAAATCCCAAATCCACAAGGAGAGTCCAATTGTGTCGGTTGCGATGCCTGACCTTCCCAACACTGGACGTGAAGAGCATGCGCCTTCCACCATTTGCACGCCCCCTGCAAGTGCTGGAAGGAGCACCCGCAGTCCAGTTCCTGATAGTCAGATTGAAGATGTCAGTGTTGAAGTACACCAGGATGAGGAGGATATGGGTGTTGCTGGCGCTGGGGAGGAAATTGACCAGGAGGATTCTGATGGTGAGGTGGTTTGTTTAAGTCAGGCACCCGGGGAGACACCTGTTGTCCGTGGGAGGAATATGGCCGTTGACATGCAAGGTGAAAATACCAAAAAAATCAGCTCTTCGGTGTGGAGGTATTTCACCAGAAATGCGGACAACAGGTGTCAAGCCGTGTGTTCCCTTTGTCAAGCTGTAATAAGTAGGGGTAAGGACGTTAACCACCTCGGAACATCCTCCCTTATACGTCACCTGCAGCGCATTCATAATAAGTCAGTGACAAGTTCAAAAACTTTGGGTGACAGCGGAAGCAGTCCACTGACCAGTAAATCCCTTCCTCTTGTAACCAAGCTCACGCAAACCACCCCACCAACTCAATCAGTGTCAATTTCCTCCTTCCCCAGGAATGCCAATAGTCCTGCAGGCCATGTCACTGGCAATTCTGACGAGTCCTCTCCTGCCTGGGATTCCTCCGATGCATCCTTGCGTGTAACGCCTACTGCTGCTGGCGCTGCTGTTGTTGCCGCTGGGAGTCGATGGTCATCCCAGAGGGGAAGTCGTAAGCCCACTTGTACTACTTCCAGTAAGCAATTGACTGTTCAACAGTCCTTTGCGAGGAAGATGAAATATCACAGCAGTCATCCTACTGCAAAGCGGATAACTGAGGCCTTGGCATCCTGGGTGGTGAGAAACGTGGTTCCGGTATCCATCATTACTGCAGAGCCAACTAGAGACTTGTTGGAGGTACTGTGTCCCCGGTACCAAATACCATCTAGGTTCCATTTCTCTAGGCAGGCGATACCGAAAATGTACACAGACCTCAGAAAAAGAGTCACCAGTGTCCTAAAAAATGCAGCTGTACCCAATGTCCACTTAACCATGGACATGTGGACAAGTGGAGCAGGGCAGGGTCAGGACTATATGACTGTGACAGCCCACTGGGTAGATGTATGGACTCCCGCCGCAAGAACAGCAGCGGCGGCACCAGTAGCAGCATCTCGCAAACGCCAACTCTTTCCTAGGCAGGCTACGCTTTGTATCACCGGTTTCCAGAATACACACACAGCTGAAAACCTCTTACGGCAACTGAGGAAGATCATCGCGGAATGGCTTACCCCAATTGGACTCTCCTGTGGATTTGTGGCATCGGACAACGCCAGCAATATTGTGTGTGCATTAAATATGGGCAAATTCCAGCACGTCCCATGTTTTGCACATACCTTGAATTTGGTGGTGCAGAATTTTTTAAAAAACGACAGGGGCGTGCAAGAGATGCTGTCGGTGGCCAGAAGAATTGCGGGACACTTTCGGCGTACAGGCACCACGTACAGAAGACTGGAGCACCACCAAAAACTACTGAACCTGCCCTGCCATCATCTGAAGCAAGAAGTGGTAACGAGGTGGAATTCAACCCTCTATATGCTTCAGAGGTTGGAGGAGCAGCAAAAGGCCATTCAAGCCTATACAATTGAGCACGATATAGGAGGTGGAATGCACCTGTCTCAAGTGCAGTGGAGAATGATTTCAACGTTGTGCAAGGTTCTGATGCCCTTTGAACTTGCCACACGTGAAGTCAGTTCAGACACTGCCAGCCTGAGTCAGGTCATTCCCCTCATCAGGCTTTTGCAGAAGAAGCTGGAGGCATTGAAGAAGGAGCTAAAAGGGAGCGATTCCGCTAGGCATGTGGGACTTGTGGATGCAGCCCTTAATTCGCTTAACAAGGATTCACGGGTGGTCAATCTGTTGAAATCAGAGCACTACATTTTGGCCACCGTGCTCGATCCTAGATTTAAAGCCTACCTTGGATCTCTCTTTCCGGCAGACACAAGTCTGCTGGGGTTGAAAGACCTGCTGGTGAGAAAATTGTCAAGTCAAGCGGAACGCGACCTGTCAACATCTCCTCCTTCACATTCTCCCGCAACTGGGGGTGCGAGGAAAAGGCTCAGAATTCCGAGCCCACCCGCTGGCGGTGATGCAGGGCAGTCTGGAGCGACTGCTGATGCTGACATCTGGTCCGGACTGAAGGACCTGACAACGATTACGGACATGTCGTCTACTGTCACTGCATATGATTCTCTCAACATTGATAGAATGGTGGAGGATTATATGAGTGACCGCATCCAAGTAGGCACGTCACACAGTCCGTACTTATACTGGCAGGAAAAAGAGGCAATTTGGAGGCCCTTGCACAAACTGGCTTTATTCTACCTAAGTTGCCCTCCCACAAGTGTGTACTCCGAAAGAGTGTTTAGTGCCGCCGCTCACCTTGTCAGCAATCGGCGTACGAGGTTACATCCAGAAAATGTGGAGAAGATGATGTTCATTAAAATGAATTATAATCAATTCCTCCGCGGAGACATTGACCAGCAGCAATTGCCTCCACAAAGTACACAGGGAGCTGAGATGGTGGATTCCAGTGGGGACGAATTGATAATCTGTGAGGAGGGGGATGTACACGGTGATATATCGGAGGGTGAAGATGAGGTGGACATCTTGCCTCTGTAGAGCCAGTTTGTGCAAGGAGAGATTAATTGCTTCTTTTTTGGGGGGGGTCCAAACCAACCCGTCATATCAGTCACAGTCGTGTGGCAGACCCTGTCACTGAAATGATGGGTTGGTTAAAGTGTGCATGTCCTGTTTTGTTTATACAACATAAGGGTGGGTGGGAGGGCCCAAGGACAATTCCATCTTGCACCTCTTTTTTCTTTTCTTTTTCTTTGCATCATGTGCTGATTGGGGAGGGTTTTTTGGAAGGGACATCCTGCGTGACACTGCAGTGCCACTCCTAGATGGGCCCGGTGTTTGTGTCGGCCACTAGGGTCGCTAATCTTACTCACACAGTCAGCTACCTCATTGCGCCTCTTTTTTTCTTTGCGTCATGTGCTGTTTGGGGAGGTTTTTTTGGAAGGGCCATCCTGCGTGACACTGCAGTGCCACTCCTAGATGGGCCCGGTGTTTGTGTCGGCCACTAGGGTCGCTAATCTTACTCACACAGCTACCTCATTGCGCCTCTTTTTTTCTTTGCGTCATGTGCTGTTTGGGGAGGGTTTTTTGGAAGGGACATCCTGCGTGACACTGCAGTGCCACTCCTAGATGGGCCCGGTGTTTGTGTCGGCCACTAGGGTCGCTTATCTTACTCACACAGCGACCTCGGTGCAAATTTTAGGACTAAAAATAATATTGTGAGGTGTGAGGTATTCAGAATAGACTGAAAATGAGTGTAAATTATGGTTTTTGAGGTTAATAATACTTTGGGATCAAAATGACCCCCAAATTCTATGATTTAAGCTGTTTTTTAGTGTTTTTTGAAAAAAACACCCGAATCCAAAACACACCCGAATCCGACAAAAAAAATTCGGTGAGGTTTTGCCAAAACGCGTTCGAACCCAAAACACGGCCGCGGAACCGAACCCAAAACCAAAACACAAAACCCGAAAAATTTCAGGCGCTCATCTCTAATGTGTATGTATATATATATATATATATATATATATCAACATTTTTAAATTAATTGGATGGGGTTTATTCTAGAGAAAGAATCATATGAACAAAATGTAAATCAGGATAAGATAATTTGTGACTCTACAGCTTTTGTAGCACTGCAAGTCCCATAGTACACTTGCAGTGCCCCTGAGTGCCTTAGTTAATGTTATGAACATAGTAGTGCCCTAGTTTACATTATGTCACCACGTAGGGCTGCCAGCACATATTACGTAACACAGTATCCCCAATTCACATTATGACATACAGTGTCCCCAGTTCATATTATGTCACATTATATTGCCCCCAGTCCATATTATGTTACTATAGTGCTTCACTTAATTTAATGCTACATTACAATGCCACAGTTCATATTATGCAACATTATAATGCCCTCCAGTTCATTTTATACCACATTACAATAAATAGGTCCAGGGGTGTAATTAGAAATATTGTAAGCCCCAAGGCAAAAGTATGTATTGGCCCCTATGTACTACCAATTGGTGAAAAATGTATATAACACATTGAACTTTGCTAGGGAAGGTGGGCCCACTCAGCTGTGGGCCCATTAGAGCTGCACCTGCACCTATGGTAGCTACGCCCTTGCTTGTAGTATTAGTTCTATAATAGTAGGTACACGCCAGGGGCAGTTTAAGAGTGGTGGGGTCTGTGTGCAGGCTTTGTGTGGGGCCACTTCTCTCTGCGATAATGTAGACTCTGACATTGTGCATGCACAGGCAGAGGCGTAGCGAGGGTGGCACCGGTGGAGCTCATGCTCCAGGCACCTGCCTCTAGTAAGGGCACTGCAGTCCCACCAGCAGCTAACACTGCGCCGCCAGCGGCATGTCACACAGACTGTGCTCGGTGGCTGCGCTGTGGGAGGAGGAGGGATGGATGCTGTCCCCGCTGCCAGCAGCACAATAAAAAAAAATATATTTTGGGCACAGCGCACAACGTCATGAAGTCCGTGCGCAGTGAATGAAGAACAGGCGGAGGCACCGCCATATCGACGAGGAACTCAGCTCTGATCCGGGACGAGGGCAGGAGAGGAAAGTGTATTTGATGTGCTGGAGAGACACAGGGTGAGCAAGCCATGGGGAGACATGGAGGGGGGGGGGGTGAATGGGGGTGGCAAGCAGCCATACGGAGACAAGACACAGGGGGGATGGCAGCCATGGGGAGACACAGGGGGAGAGGCAGCCATGGAGAGACACAGGGGGAGAGGCAGCCATGGGTAGACCCAGTGGGGAGGCAGCTTTGGGGAGACACAGACACAGGGGGGATGGCAGCCATGGAAAGACACGTGGGGGAGGAAGCCATGGGGAGACACAGGGGCAGGGGCAGCCATGGGGAGACACAGGTGGGAGGCATCCATGGGTAGACACAGTGGGGAGGCATCCATGGGTAGACACAGTGGGGAGGCAGCCATGGGGAGATACAGGGTGGAGGCAGCCATGGAGAGACACCCCTTTAATTTAACCCCACATGCACACTTGGGTGGGGGGTGCCATAGCACATAGTGCTCCGGGCTCCGTGGCTACGCGCCACACCTCTGTGCACAGGTCTCCAGGAGCTGGCCTCTGCATCTTGTTCTTTGAGTCTTCTCTACTGCACATGCGCAAATCTCTGGGAAAATGGGCAATGGTACATACTTTGCAGTTATTATTGGGCTAATTAGCCAATAATTGGCTGATCTTCCCGATAATTGGGTAGTGTGTATGCCAGAGCATTTTTAGCTGATAAATGGTCAAAACTTTACTGATCAGGAGAACGATATAGCATGTGCTGCACACAATGGCCCTCATTCCGAGTTGATCGCTCGCAAGGCGAATGTAGCAGAGTTACACACGCTAAGCCTACGCCTACTGGGAGTGTATCTTAGCTTCTTAAAAGTGCGACCGATGTATTCGCAATATTGCGATCACAAACCTCGTAGCAGTTTTAGAGTAGCTTCAGACTTACTCTGCCTGTGCGATCAGTTCAGTGCTTGTCGTTCCAGGTTGACGTCACAAACACACCCAGCGTTCGCCCAGGCACTCCCACCGTTTCTCCGGCCACTCCTGCGTTTTTTCCGGAAACGGTAGCGTTTTCAGCCACACGCCCCTAAAACGCCGTGCTTCCGCCCAGTAACACCCATTTCCTGTCAATCACATTACGATCGCCGGAGCGATGAAAAAGCCGTGAGTAAAATTACTTTCTTCATAGCAAAGTTACTTGGCGCAGTCGCAGTGCGAACATTGCGCATGCGTACTAAGCGGATTTTCTTTGCGATGCGATGAAAAATACCGAGCGAACAACTCGGAATGAGGGCCAATATATTGTTCCCGACTTTCGGATCTAGAGATCAAAAGAAATTACACACTGAGCAAGAAATTGCTCAGTGTAGACAGCGTGCACTGATCCAATAATCGCTCCATCATATTGGAGCGCTTATTAGGCGTGTTTGGTAAGAATATCAGAAAACATGCACAGCACTATCTAATCTATCTATCTATCTATCTATCTATCTATCTATCTATCTATCTATCTATCATATATAAATATATTCCACATGAAAAAGGAGCCAGCACATCCAGTTGAAAAATACAACGTTTATCAATAAGTAAAAAAGCATTGTATATTTCAAGTCACAATCAACAGTTACAGGATTGACACCATAACAAAATGACACTTATAAACAACAGATGTTTGAGCGGCCCTTGCCAGAATGACCAGCATTTTGCCTTTTTTGACCACTCTGACATCTGTTGTTGATAAGTGTCATTTCATTATGCTGTCATTCCTGTAACTATTTATTGTCATTGTTTTGAGCATATATGGGGTTATTCAGGTTTGTTAGCAAACCAGAAAAGTTAACAATTGGGCAAAACTATATTGCACTGCAGGGGGGGCAGATGCAACATGTGCAGAGAGAGTTAGGGTGGGGGGTGTTCAAACTGAAATCTAAATTGCAGTGTACTGTAAAAATGAGGCAGACAGTATTTACCATGCACAGAGACAATATAACCCACCCAAATCTAACTCTCTCTGCACATGTTACATCTGGCCCAGCTGCAGTGCAACATGGTTTTGCCCAGTTTTATATATGGTATCCTGAAATCACAATCTAATTGTGCCTTTTTAAGCCCACATCTAGGGGGAACAAAAAAACACGATCTGTCAAGGTGAAATGCAGGATCATTACTTCAGAACACGATCCGCACCTACTTGCATGAACCCCTAAATGAGGCTGTCCTTTTCACACACGTGTCTAAAAAACATAAATCTGTATGAAAGAAAAAAAAAAATCTTCATTTAAGCACTAGTATGACATAATTTACCCATGTCTTTTCTCTGTGGATTAAGAAATGAGAAATCACAGTCCACATAAATTGCCCCACAAATATTATAGTAATATTGTGAAGCAATTTGTACAGTACACTATTTCCACACTATCAACTGTTGTAGCTGAAGAATGTCTTAGAGTTGCACTGCCACCTAGGGAAATATATTCCTAAAATCGACACTCCCCAAGGTTTGAAATGACCTGGGAGCTGCTGTAAGTAAACTGTTTCCCTTGGAGCCATGCTTCTTCTATTATATGGAAGCAGTAAATAAAGGTGTCGATTTAATAAAGCTTGGACAGAGGTAAAGTGAAGAGAGATAAAAGTACCAACCAATCAGCTCCTGTCATTTTTCAAACACAGCCTGTAACATGGCAGTTAGGAGCTGACTGGTTGGTACATTATAGATGTGTCCTCACACATCTTTGATGAAATGAGCAGCATGTCGTGGCGTATGCATCGTGGCAATGCACACCGCCACACTCCCTTTTGTATGCCATTATTCATGGGTACATGTCTATGGCGAATGCCGCCATGAAAGTCACCAAACAACAACGGGTAGAGGCAACTTATCAACCCACTACCGAAACCCATACATTCCAGCTGAGTCTCTCTCCAACTCTGTGGCAGCGGGAGCGTCCACTTCCGCCGCCTGTGTCCGCTCGCCAAACTGTGTGCTGTTAGCCGCGAAAACATGCATACACATGCTCCCGCGAATGCCACGGCATGTCAAATTCTTTGCCTCGCAGGCTAAGATGTATAAAGACATATCTGTAGGTCTCTCCACTTCATCTCTTTCCAAGCTTTAATTAATGTTCACCTTTATGTTAATAAATGTTCCCCTTTATCTCTTTAATTTATACATCTTCCCACAAGTAAATACCCGCATATAAATAAAATGATGTAAATGTTGCTCCATTCTTAAAAGTGCAAACGTTAAACTACAATTATAGTAATTGATATCACACAAAGTTAATTTGCACGTTATATCAGTGACAAAAGAAACAATAAAAAAGTGCCTATACAGAAAACAAAACAACACATGAACTTACCCCTTTTGTTTAGAACAATGGTACAATTGAAAAAAAAATCCTCTTCAATGTTCAAGACTGTTACTTCCTGAAGCTGTACAAGAATAAGGCAGTATAACAGGACAAGAATAAGGCAGTATAACAGGACAAGAATAAGGCAGTATAACAGGACAAGAATAAGGCAGTATAACAGGCACATTAAATGACATTAGCTGCTACTGTTGAAAGTTGTCAGAAAAAATTGTGATTGTTGCTCCATCATGTTGCTCTTGTACTTTCAGAATGTAGCTGTAGCCCTCTTTATTCATAGTACTGCTCAGGCAGACACTGATAAGGATGCAAATATCCCCAGAACCTATGCCCAGACTATTAAATATGTGGCACAGGTGGATCTATAAACACTGTCTTGTTCCTGCTTCATTATCAATCCAATCAGCATAGAACAATGGAATGTTATCATAACTCTGTTCTCAATGCTCCAGTTTTACAGTCTCAGAATGATACATGACACATAACAAAGTACAAGCCATATACCGCAGGTACTGTATATCTGCATCCCAGATATAAAATCATTTCACATACCTCTTTCTTTCATTGATAGCACGTTTTCTCTACTTTACAAAAACAAATAGCAGATCCTTTTATATGTAAATTTGGGTCAACCTATAATTTGATATTGTTTGTATTGTAGGGTTGATTATGCAGATTATGATTATGGCACATTCACTGCTAAGTAATACTACTTAATAGCTAGGGGGCAGATATCAATACATTGCATTTGTAGATTGTAGCTCCTTATAGCTGTCTACTGGTGTCACTGTTGCTATAGGGGCTTATTTACAGTTACAACTCAACAATATAAATGGTATCATGCAAAAATGTATTATTCTTTTTTTTTTTTAAACATTAGTTTTTATTGAGAAATTTACACATAAATCGGGGAAACAGAAAAAAGAATTATGGAGAACATTGGGGGGCGGGGGGTCAAGATCAGGTACCAGAAACATGGTAACATACAGTTGGTCCGGTGAACATTAGGTTACAATAGACTTCTAAGAAGGTCACAAAAATAAAATCAGAATAATATACACAACGTGAGGAGATACAGGAGGCTTTGGAACATGTAGCGCTGACAAATCAATTGGCGAGGCGGCCACAAATGAATGAGCTAGACCAGCGTTATATGTGGACCAGCTAGACCATTTCACGAGAATGTAGGATGAAGAGGGGGAATATTTAGCTACAGCCGTTTCATAAATAAAATGCCTATGAACTTTTTGTTGAATGGCCGTTAAGGAAGGGATAGTATCTGATTTCCATAATTGGGCATTAGCGGCTTTAGTAGCTACCAAGATATGTCCCAAAACATACCTGTTGCCGGAGGGAGATGTTCTGTGTGTAGTATTATTATTTTCTAATGTTTAATTTCATTTAATGCAATAAATATGTTAATAGTTGAATTTTCATGTTTGTAACTGTGGAAAATTAGCGCTTAGGTATTTATGTCCGACATAGGTTGTGTTGTTTGATATACTAGTGCTATCTAGTGAATCATTAAATTTAAGCAACATATACATCAAACCACGGTATTCTCATCTGACAGATACTTTATTAATAAGTTTTTATTTTACTTGTAGTATGTTCATTCGATCATGTCATTGTATAGCCATTAGAAGAGATGTAATAACAACTTTGAGCAGTCCCCCCTAGAACACGCTGATCTGCAGGTTCCCACAACTTCGAGCAGTCCACCCTAGAACACGCTGATCTGCAGGTTCCCACAACTTCGAGCAGTCCACCCTAGAACACACTGATCTGCAGGTTCCCAGTTATTACATTTACCCCTAATCATTGGATTCAGAGAGTGGGATGTAATGAAGTCTGTGCTGGCGGCTGTGCGGGATGCCGGTCGAATTGGGAATTTTTTTTTAAGGGGCAATCATGTACAAGGCATGGTTTAGCCTTGTACATGATTGCCCCTTTAAAAAAAATACAAAAAAGAAAAACAGTTGTCTTTTATGCTGGCATACTAAAAAATATATATAAAATTTAACTTTTACTACATTTTGTTTAAAAACATTTTCTTTGTGAAATGGAACATACCTATAATGATGTGAACTAAAGTGATAATTAAAACCTCATGCCTCACTGTGTTTTTATTTTATATTTATTGTATATGATTATATGTGTTTGTTCCTATGCATATTGTTTATAATACAATATAGGGGGTTATTATATCTCCAATTATTTAAATTCTTATAGAGTGTTTGGCACTCTCCAATCATATGAGTACAGATCATTCCATGAGTTGAGAGAATTATTACATATGTGCGATGTTCACATTAATAAATGTCCGCTGCTGTATATTGCTAAAGATGGTATTCCATTATATCACCAGGTTGTTAGGCGTGGCGGTCTTCGGCCGTGCCCTGACTGAACAGCGGTCACGGCCACCGCGCCTCTCTCCTTCCCTGTCCCCCGCACGGCGCCTAGCAACGCCAGGACGCCGTGCGCACGATAGCCGCCGGGTCCCTGGCAACGCAGGACGCCGTGCGTGCAGGGCCGCCGGGTGCATAGCAACGGGGACGCCACAGGTGGACCGCGTTCCCCGTTGCTAAGAATAGTTAATTAGGTTGCTCGTGCAGCAGGGCAGCTGCACGGCAACTAGTAATTAGGGTCTGGGGGCTGGTCCTGCTGGCCCTCCTGTTATTGGCCAGCAGGGCCTTTTTATGTGAGCCAGCACACTGCAGCCCCGCCGGTGATAGCTTCTTGTATGCTGTTCCTGCCTTGCAGAACTCTGTTCCTGTCAGCCGTGTTTGGTTGATCTTGCTCCCTGCCCTTTGGTACTTTGGAGGTCCGAAGCCGGTCCTGGGAATCCTTCTAGTCCTTGCGAACCTGTTTGTCATCTGGGGTTCTCGCCCGGTTTCGTGAGTAGCGGCTTCTGCCGCGTGTTGCGGCCTATGCCGCTTAGTGTTTACTTTACTGTGAATTGGTGCATTTGCGGAGGTTTCCGCTTTCACTGTCCTCCCCGGAACTTGGCGGTGCCGTGTAGGGGAGTGGACAGTGGTTTCTTTGTAGTTCTTTTTCCTTTGGCGGCGTGCCGCACATACATTTAGTTTTTAGGTAGTTTATAGCCCCTAGCGTGGTTGTTTCAGTTAGAGGTCCCCTTGTTATTACCCTGTCTCAGTTCACGCCTTGTCTCTCTTTAAGACCTGAGGGGGCATCGGAGTTGGGCAGACCTAATCCGCCCTTCAAACGCGGCTGCCATGGGCCCAAGAAACCATAGTCGTTCAGGCGTGAATTGATAACACGGGTAAGACAACGGAGGTAGGGTGCTAGGGGCTATTTCCTTCCCATTTCCCTATCCCAGCATTCCGTCTTGGTGCTCAGGACTCACTACATAAGATCTCCCCTGTCCTGAGCATCAGGATCATAACACAGGTGATATAATTCCAACTTATTTAATGCTTGTGTGCCACAGTGATATCTATATTTGAGTTTCCATGTCTGTATACTAGACATGACAGATCGTCATTGTCAGCTGGCATAGCAATTACAGACCATTTGTGAAATAGACAAAGCTGTCTTATTATCAACATTGAACCTAAATGGAATTAGAAAATATGTATATAGAACCTATACTATAATCCTAACTGCATGAGAGTGGTAATACCCCATATGGGAGAATTAGCTAAATGGAATACCATCTTTAGCAATATACAGCAGCGGACATTAATTAATGTGAACATCACACAAGTAATTCGTCACATATGTAATAATTCTCTCAACTCTTGGAATGATTTGTACTCATACGATTAGAGATTGCCAACCAAGCTATAAGAATGAAACTAATTGGAGATATAATAACCCCCTACGTTGTATTATAAAACAATATAAAAAAAAATATACATAGGAATAAACAAATATAATCATATATATAAAAAATATAAAATAAAAACACAGTTAGTCACAAAGTTTTAATGATCACTTTATTTCACATCATTATATGTATGTATGTTCTATTTCACAAAAAACATGTTTTTAAACAAAATGTAATAAAAGTTACATTTTTTATATCTTTTTTAGTGCGCCAGCATAAAAGACAACTCTTTTCCTTTTCTTTTTTGTATTTTGGTATACATGTTGTCTATGGCAGCACCCCCGTTGGGCAAACAGACTATAATATGTTTCTATAAATAATTAGGGTTATCCAAACAGATAAATTGATATTTACTGGTGCAGAAGAATTTTCCCCATCCCCAATTTCCCTTTCTTTTTCATCCCTTTAAAAAAGAGTCCAAGTTCGACCAGTATCCTGCATGGGTGTTGAACTCGGACTTCATTGCATCCTGGCCAGAAAGTACATTATACGGCTTGTGTTTAAATTAATAAGTGATAACCTTTTTCAGCTTGCATTAATTTGATTGTTATTTGGATTTTCATTTTTAAGTGCTATTTACATTTCGTATTATAAGTATGGCTTTATAATGAGAATGGATGGAAAATGTAAGATGATGCCCCTTTCCCACAATTTTATATGTAGTATTGCACAGGTTCTCAAACTCGGTCCTCAGGACCCCACACAGTGCATGTTTTGCAGGTCTCCTCACAGAATCACAAGTGAAATAATTAGCTGCACCTGTGGACCTTTTAAAATGTGTCAGTGAGTAATTAATACACCTGTGCACTTGCTGGGTTACCTGCAAAACATGCACTGTGTGGGGTCCTGAGGACCGAGTTTGAGAACCACTGTAGTATTGCATTACTCAAGTTACAACAGCTCACAAAACGCATGACTATCTGGTCTAAAATCCCTATAGTGTATCTACTGTATAAGGAGAATATGGATGGCACCAAGGGTAAAACTTATGCAAACCCCAAATACAGTACAAATGACTGCTAATGCTCTATACTGGGTTACGCTACATTTACTAACAGTGTAAAATCAGAGACTTTCCAAAGTAAAAAAGCCTCATTCTAAAATATGATGCTCTGAGTTTGGCGTCTGAGTGTTAGAGCTGAAGGTTTAAAACTACAAATTGACATTTTACACATATAAGAAAGTTAAAAAGAGTAAAATGCTGAAGTTCATGTACATAAGAAATCCAGTAAGACTGGTGTTCTAGGCACTTGATCCTTACCTGCTTGTATCCTCAGTCTGACTTGTCACTGTGTGACATGGACCAGTGGTACAGTGCAACCTTTATAAAAATATATATATACTGTAGTGTAGCCATGAACATGTAAAGTAGGGGTTACCCCTGGAAATGACAGGGACAAGAAATATTTAGTTACATAACTGCTGGGAAAATCCTGCAAATTATACTTATTTCCCTTCCTCTTAGAAGAGTAAATCTGAGTGTTTATATGAAATGCAGGTGATTCATTTAGTTACCATAGTGATTAATTGACATCCTCAGAAGCTGTAAAGTCATGAATTAAGTTTGGAGGTTATAAGTGATCGCCCACTTCTGTGGACATAAGCTGCCTGATTTACTAACCGCGCAGTTGTGCAATAGGGTGTAATGCAATTGGTAATTGTCTTTGTTTCATCAGATGCCAACAGTTTATGGGCTGATGCTGAGCTGTTTGTTTAGTATATAATATGAAATTGGTCCTGCACATGCTCACAAATAAAATAGACTGTATGCATACGTCCCTACGCAGGATAGCCAGTATCTCACTCTAGTTTTTTCTTACAGATGTACAGGTGGAATGGGGGTAGGAAGGTGTGGGCAAACCTAGGCTGCTTACAGAAAGAAAGATTCACTTTATTGTAAGCCTAGAAGCATACACACCTGCTTTCCCAAAGTTGCAGGAGACTTCTGATTTTTTGGGTAGTCCCTTGCATCCCCTGAAGAGTATGTGTATCTCTAGCATCCCAACCAATTCCTAATGAAGTTGGCAGCATGGAGAGATAATACTGAGAATCTTGGGTCCAAATGGAGGGGCTAAAATTATGCAATTCTCATCATTTTAGCTCTGCCCCCACCCTGCAGATCCATAAATCATGCCATTTTGCCACAATAAAGGCAAGGCCTAATGACGTGGATAGCCGGCACTACCCATAAAGTTGTCAGCAGCATCTCCTCCTCGGGGCTTCTCCTGGGGAGGAGATAAAGTTGGTAAGTATGCTAGAAGACATGGACACAAAGGCCTATGCATAAATCTGTTGCATTTGCTAGACAGCAGGGGCAAATGCATACATGCCCTTATGATGGTGAGTATTAGCAGGCAGCACTAGAAAGACACTTCTGATTAGATATTGCAGATTTGCCTTTCCAATTCATTCATTGTATGACAGTATTGAAAACCTGCAAAGCATTTGCCGTTCTAGCAGTTCTAGCAACACAATAATGAAGAATAGCACTATAGTTCAATAAAGGTTTATTTAGTTCTATTTTTATAAGCTTACACATACCAAATCCAAATTAATAAATACAAAGTGCATCTGCTTGTGACATTATTATTAGAATTGTTTACCCAGACTTATATGATTATGTTACATGAACTAGTATTGACACTTTACTATTAGTATTGTAAACACACTGCTCTGTCTTGACATTTTGTCAACACTCTTCTATGTGTGCTTTTTCTTTTGTGGTATTATAAGTCATTTTTATTTTTAATAGGGGCAGATTGTCAACTTAACCCAGTTTGACAGTGGGACAGTGTCAGAATTGAAGATGCACTTTTATGTCCATGAGCAATAACCAGGAGAATCTCTGCAAGACTTCACTCTTAGGGGGACATTTACTAAGCAGTGATAAGAGTGGAGAAGTGAGCCAGTGGAGAAGTTTCCCCATCAACCAATCAACAGCTATTGGTTCTTCACTGTTAGGGCAATCAGGATGTGGAATTTCCTGCCAGGGAAGGTGGTAATGGCGGACTCTGTAATTGGATTTAAAAAAGGAATGGTTACATTTCTGAATGAAAAAGCTATCCAAGGTTATAATACTTAAAATATCAACGTGGTTAATCCGGGGGTAACATGAGTTATAGTAGCTAACTAGTCATAAAACATTATTTAGCAAGTATGTAGAATCATCACAACTTAAAACAGGTTGAACACGATGGGCAATTTGCCTCTATTCAACCTCAAATACTATGTTACTATGTTAGCTCTGTATAATTTTCTAGTATGCAAATAATAGATGTTACTTCAGTGCTGATTGGTTGCCATGGGCACTTCTCCACTGGCTCACTTCTCCACTCACTCACTCCACACACACTTCGCAGGCTGGTAAATCAGTTCATAGAGGGGTTCAATAGAGAAACTATTAAACCCAGCTATGCCTGATGCATCTGCAATCTCCACGGTTCTCTTTCTTGTACTTCAAAGAAAGTGGTTTAATGTTGGTAGGGCCCAGAAAGGTGCAAAAGATACCCATCCCTGAAATTACAGGATATCAAGAGTGAGCCACCTCTCAGAAGTTAGTTACCTGAGCCTTGGGAATCCTTCACTGGTGAAAGAGACTGCTGTCCAAAGTGTGCAAACCCAGCTACCACATCTCATCCATGCTGTGAAGGGGCAGATTGTATAATTGAATTTTGGAGTTTCTGAAATGTGTAAAACGCTCCAGAACATTAATAATGTCAGACACAGAGTTGGCCGGGGCAGAGTGGCGCTCTGAAAAAAGGAAAAGTACTAAGGACTGGTGGAAACAACTTCATAGTTTGAAAAGAAGGCCCATCAAGCAGTTTGACTCACAAGGACAGTCTATAGGTAGGTAATGTGAAGAAGTGGCCATATAGAGTCTTTAAACTCCAAGGAAGTGACATGAGCTTGTAAAGCTCAAATAGAATAAATAGGTCCACCTTTAGCTGAAGGACAGTCAAGAGATGCAGTTTCATTTCTGATCTTGCATAGCTAAGTTAAAGTGAATGATTCACTAGCTGCTCCTCAAGTTAATTCATAAAAGTCTTAGGCAAGGTTGAATGGTTTAAGGTGGAACATGGCTATGGCTTTATAAATCAAAACAATACCAAACAAGATGTGTTTGTGTTTAACACTGCCATTCATATGAACAACCCTAGAAAATATCACTGAAGCCGCGGTGAAAGAGATTGTGGAATTTGATGAGGTGTATGGAGAAAAGGGTATACTGAATGTAACTGGTTCTGGTGATATGTCTGTTCAAGGCAGCAAATATGCAGCAAATTGTGACCGACATTTGCGCTACTAAAAGCACATAAGTTACTATAGAGTCTTAGTCATCAGTGGCATTACAGAACACGTTACTATCCTTTGTAACAATGGAGTAGGTGAAAAAACTGCACTTTTTGCTATTTTTTTTAGGGTGAATGGGGATTTGCCCTATGCAATAGAAGGGCCATTTTTTCATTTAGGTGAAACATTCAGCAAGAGCAAAAAACATGTGGATCCGCAAATCCACCTGTTCATACGCCATCATGGTAACTATAGACCGGTTAGTCTGACATCAATAGTGGAGAAACATTTGGAAAGTATACTAAGGGATAACATAGAGGAGTACCTGGAGAACTCCCATGCTATTAATAAGAACCAGCATGGTTTTGTGAGAAATAGGTCATGTCAAACTAATTTGATTTGCTTCTATGAGAAAGTAAGTGACAATCTTGACCAGGGTAACGCAGTGGATGTGGTCTATCTGGATTTTGCAAAAGCTTTCGACACAGTGCCTCACAGAAGGCTGATTTTCAAATTAGGGGAGCTTGGTATAGGAAACACTATTTGTACATGGGTGAGTAAATGGCTGGATAACAGGGAACAGCGAGTGGTGGTTAATGGGATGTTTTCCACCGGTGCTAAAGTAATCAGTGGAATACCACAGGGTTCTGTGCTGGGGCCACTATTGTTTAACATATTTATAAATGATTTAGGAGAAGGAGTTGAAAGCACAGTGTCAATTGTTGTAGATGGTACTAAAATATGTAGGGTAATCAATTCAGATGTGGATGTGGAGTCCCTTCAGAGTGATTTATTGAAACTGGAAGTATGAGGTTTAATGTTGACAAATGTAAAGTTTTGCACTTTGGGACTAAGAATAAACATGCAATCTACAAATTAAATTGGGAAAATATAGGGGAACGGTATTAAAAAAGGATTTGGGGGTGTTCATTGATAGTAGATTTAGAATCAGTACACAATGTCAAAGTGCAGCAACAAAGGGAAATAAAGTGTTAGCATGCATTGAAAGGGGAATTGAGAGAAGGGATGAGAGTGTAATGCTGCCACTGTATAAATCATTGCTACGACCGCATCTTGAGTATTGTGTACAGTTCTGGGCACCACACTATAAAAAAAAATGTTAGAACTTGAAAAGGTTCAAAGGCGAGCTACCAAATTGATTAAGGGGTTGGAGACACTGGACTTTGAGGAGAGGCTTTCTAGGTTAGATATGTTTACACTAGAAATGAGACGATTAAGAGGAGATATGATTAATATTTACAAATATAAAAAAGGGCAATATGCGGAGCTATCATGTGAGTTGTCTATTAAGAGACCTCTACACAAAACGCGCGGACACCCACTAATGCTTGAAGAGATGAAATTTTGTACTCCGCACAGGAAGGGATTCTTCACTGTAAGCAGGGCCGGCCCTATAATTACGCCCATTACGCAGACGAGTAAGGCGCCGCACATAGAGGGTGCTCACTTAGTCTGCAGTGCTAGCAGTGCTCAGCACAGCCCAGTATTACTCACTGTGTCTGTGCTGCTGCGGCTGCCTGCTCGGCGAATGCGGCTCCTCCTCTCTGAGTCCCTGTGTGCGTATCTGTAATGAGCGGCGGGACGTCATGACGTCACGGCGCACATTACAACATGCGCAACCTGTGCGCTTGGGCAGGATGCCCGCCGCGCCATTTCCGCCAGCCCGC
This sequence comes from Pseudophryne corroboree, assembly GCF_028390025.1. Taxonomy (NCBI): domain Eukaryota; kingdom Metazoa; phylum Chordata; class Amphibia; order Anura; family Myobatrachidae; genus Pseudophryne; species Pseudophryne corroboree. Next base: position 901,684,521 of record NC_086445.1, on the reverse strand, counting down.
CATGAGTCACTCACTCACCACTGTCAATGTCATGATAGTGGAGCGTGCTGTGCTGCTTGCCACAGTTGCCTGACCGCGTCCGCCACCAGACACATCTTTGAGCGGATCCCTCCCACGCACAGGCCGCACTGCTCGGGCTTCCCTGCTGGCTGCCGCTGCCCGGCTGATGGATTGAGGAGGTAGAGACTGAAGTCAGTCTCACGCAGTGTGCAGTGCAGAGACTTGTTATCCTGATTCCTGGGCTGGCAGGCTCAGTGCAGGGCCGGCCCTATTAAATATTAATATATAATAAATATATTCAGTGGCATATATAATATATTATATATAGACAGACTACTCTATATTTATTACAGAGGGAGCACTGCAGTCTTCTGCACATGTGTGCTGTTGCAATTTTTTCAGTGGGCAGGGGGCTAAAAACTTGCAGATGGCCCCCTCATTAATTATAATTCCACTGTGGCATTATAATTAATGAGGGGGCCGTCTGCAAGTTTTGAGCCCCCTGCCCACTGAAAAAATTGCAACAGCAAACATCTGCAGAAGACTGCTCCCTCTGTAATAATTATAGACTAGTCTGTCTATATATATATATATATATATATATATATCATTTTGCAAGTGAATATATTTTTATATATATGAAAAAATAATTTTCATGATGCTGTAGCCTGTACATGATGCTGTAGCCTGCCCTGTCCTCCACTCCCGTACTTCTCCCGATCCGCGGTGCTCTTGCGAAACACAAGGGGGCCCTTTCAAAATTTTGCTATGGAGCCTATAAAGGTCTAGTTACGCCCCTGGCAGCCAGCCACCAGCCCCTCACCGCCACCAGCCGCTCACCGCCACCAGCCGCTCACCGCCGCCAGCCGCTCACCTGCAACAAATGGCGGTCAGAGGGACCTCACCGCACCAAGTCAGGTAATGTTCCCCTGCTGTCACCCTCTCTCCCTGTCATTGCTGTCACTCTCGTCACTCTCTCCCTGTTGTCACTCTCTCTCCCTGTCCCTGCTGTCACTCTGGCCGTCCCGGCGGTCACAATTTCAGCTCATTCAGTGTGCTATAATGTGAATTTTGGCTTGTTCATTGTGCTATAATGTGAATTTTGGCTTATACAGTGTGCTAAACAAGATATATCATCACCAATGCGCTAGTCACACATGTTCAAAATAGGTCAAATTGTCTTACATCAAGCAATATTTCCGGAATATTCAACCTCTTTTCCAGAATCCCTCCCAGAATGATCTGGGTGCCGTGCGAGGGAGGACCTTGGTTAGAGATATAGCCTCTTATCCTCACATATGACTCCACCACAGGGATAGATGTTACCTTTAAATTTCCAAAGATAAAGCAAACATAGTGCAAGTATAGTCGAATGCAACTTTTGATTTGATGGTTTAATAAATTGCACTCACAATAAACAAATAGATAAAAAGCATGTAGACCACTTATAGTGGATATGGATATATGCCAGGCATTCGTGAAGTTACCCTCCCAGATCTCAAATCGGGTGATGTGGATCAGTGGTCCGGATACACTGTACCAACTTGTAGGGAACTGTCACCGCCAGGGATAATCCAAGGAAACATCAGTCACCACGCCTAAAGCTTTTCGGACCTCAGTCCTTCATCAGAGGCATGGTGTCTGGTTGCAAATATCCCTCTTAAATACCCTAACTTAATTGTCCCATAAGTGTCAGCTGCGGTAGATTCTCCCGCCATAACGATCCTCCATCCCATTTTTCGGCGGAAATGGCATTCGCGGAACTTCCGGCCGAAACCGGAAGTGACGATTATGCGTTCCACCATGCGTGTCACTCGTTACTCCACCGGAAATTGGCCTCTTGCGCTCCACAGAGAGTTCCAAATAACGGGATTAGTCCAAAAACATTGGTCCATCTTTTTTAGCTCCATATAGTGTCCTTCAGAATGTCCATAAATCAGGATGAAGTGTCCAATTTTTGACATAGAGTCCATAAAGTGCATACGACAAGTACCCAAAAGATAAAAATATTAAAAACAGTTAAAACAATCTAATACAATTATAAAAACCATTTAAGCTCAAAATCTGAGTTTAGGCCATTAGGAATTAAAGAATTTAATTTAAAAATCCATTTCATTTCGGATTTCGCTAAAAAAACTCTCTACATCTCGATTTCTCCAGTTTGAGGTAATCGCCTGGATGCCAATAAACATTTTAAGATGCTTAGGGTTACACTGATGTGTTGTTTTAAAGTGCATAGATACCGTATGTGATTCCAACCCCTTTCTAATGTTATACGTATGTTCGGCAAGACGAGTTTTGAGATTTCTGCTCGTCTTACCGACATAAAAGAGATCACAAGTACAGGATAAAATGTAAACCACGTTTTTTGTATTACACGTTATAAAATTAGAGATGCTGAATTTTTCCCCATTTACTTCAAAATCCTTTTGTTTACTTGGACCTTTCACTGTACGACACATAGTACACATTCCACATCTGTGGAATCCGTGGCTCCTGGTACTTGTGCGTTTGGTCACATTAAGTGCACTGTGTACCAGTTTATCTTTTAGACTCTTGGCCCTACGATACGTAAAACAGGGTTTGTCAGGTATTTCCTTTCCCAAAACGGGGTCCTCTTTTAATATTTGCCAGTGTTTCCTGAAAATGAATTCTATTTCTTTATGTTGAACCCCATAATTACATATAAAGTTCCACTTTTGTAATTGACTCCTAGTATCCTTATCCTTTCTATTGTTCCCTTTTAGCAATTGTTGTCTGTCGATAGATTCTACCCGTGTTTTAGAGGCCATAATGTCCTCCTTTTTATAACCTTTATCAAGGAACCTTTCACCCATCTCAATAATTTGTTGGTCGCATACTGATTTCTCTGTGCAATTACGCTTAACCCTTAAAAATTGTCCATAAGGTATTCCGTCTAACCAGTTTTTGTGATGTAGGCTACTTCTCTCTATAAAACTATTTGAATCTGTGTCTTTTCTAAATAGTTTAGTGCAGACAGTATTATCTTTTACATAAATACATAGGTCTAAAAATGTAATAGTCGTTTTACTAATTGAAAACGTGAGTTTTATGTTGAAGTCATTGATATTAAGATTGTTACAAAAATCTTCAAGTTCTTCAGCTGTTCCGTTCCATATAAATAAAATGTCATCTATAAATCGGCGCCAGGACACCAGACCCGCCGCCAGCTGACCATGATGCCATACCTTCACGGTTTCCCAATACGCCATAAATAAATTGGCATAGCTGGGGGCGAATCTGGTGCCCATGGCGGTGCCAACAATTTGTACATAGTAGGAACCCTCAAAATAAAAATAGTTATTGATTAAAATAAATTTTATGCTTTTTAAAACAAATGACTTTATCTCCACTGAGAGTTCAGATTTATCAAGAAAAAAGGAGACTGCTTCCAAACCCTTATTCATCTCAATTATCGTATATAATGTGGAGACGTCAGCACTTATTAAGACAAAATTCTCTCCCCATTGTATTTCCTCAAGTACCTGCAAAACATCATTGGTGTCTTTAAGGAAGGAGTTTATCAATCTCACCAAAGGTTGAAGAAACGAATCAACCACCGCCGACAGGTTAGACGTAATACTATTCGTTCCTGCCACTATGGGGCGTCCAGGTGGATTTTTGGAATCCTTATGGACCTTCGGTAGGGTATAGAAAGTTGGTACCGTTGGGGATGATATATTAATGAACTCTACCTCGGATTTGGTCAAGACCCCTCTTTTCAGTGCTTCTTCTGTTAAATTATTTAATTCTTTTGTTATTCTTGCTGTTGGATCTAATTTCAGCTTTTTATATGTCTTGCCATCCTCCAATTGTTTCATAATCCCATCAACATAATCCTCTCTATCCATTAGGACCACTCCTCCCCCTTTATCTGCTTGTTTAATTATTAGACTCTCATCCTCTCTCAGCGATTTTAAAGCTAAAAACTCTTTCTTTGTTAAATTGCACTTAAATTTCTTTTTCTTTTTCATGAGTTCCTGTACTTCATTATTTACTAATTTTCCAAAACACTCTATGTAACAGCCTTTCTGGTGTGACGGGTAAAAAGTGGACTTAGGTTTAAATTTAGTGATACTTATTTCACCCTCTAGTTCACGTTCTTTTCCATCTTTACTTAAAAAGAACCATTTTACTGTAAGCTTTCTGATGTACTTATTGATATCAACAAAGATTTTGAGCTTAAATGGTTTTTATAATTGTATTAGATTGTTTTAACTGTTTTTAATATTTTTATCTTTTGGGTACTTGTCGTATGCACTTTATGGACTCTATGTCAAAAATTGGACACTTCATCCTGATTTATGGACATTCTGAAGGACACTATATGGAGCTAAAAAAGATGGACCAATGTTTTTGGACTAATCCCGTTATTTGGAACGCTCTGTGGAGCGCAAGAGGTCAATTTCCGGTGGAGTAACGAGTGACACGCATGGTGGAACGCATAATCGTCACTTCCGGTTTCGGCCGGAAGTTCCGCGAACGCCATTTCCGCCGAAAAACGGGATGGAGGATCGTTATGGCGGGAGAATCTACCGCAGCTGACACTTATGGGACAATTAAGTTAGGGTATTTAAGAGGGATATTTGCAACCAGACACCATGCCTCTGATGAAGGACTGAGGTCCGAAAAGCTTTAGGCGTGGTGACTGGTGTTTCCTTGGATTATCCCTGGCGGTGACAGTTCCCTACAAGTTGGTACAGTGTATCCGGACCACTGATCCACATCACCCGATTTGAGATCTGGGAGGGTAACTTCACGAATGCCTGGCATATATCCATATCCACTATAAGTGGTCTACATGCTTTTTATCTATTTGTTTATTGTGAGTGCAATTTATTAAACCATCAAATCAAAAGTTGCATTCGACTATACTTGCACTATGTTTGCTTTATCTTTGGAAATTTAAAGGTAACATCTATCCCTGTGGTGGAGTCATATGTGAGGATAAGAGGCTATATCTCTAACCAAGGTCCTCCCTCGCACGGCACCCAGATCATTCTGGGAGGGATTCTGGAAAAGAGGTTGAATATTCCGGAAATATTGCTTGATGTAAGACAATTTGACCTATTTTGAACATGTGTGACTAGCGCATTGGTGATCATATATCTTGTTTTGCTGACTGTTTGGGGACTTGTGAGGAGTTCTTTTTTTCACTGAAGCTGCTGTTCACAGTTGGCGCGATATACAGAAATATTTCCTTTTTATACAGTGTGCTACAATGGGAATTTCGGCTTATTCAGTGTGCTACAATGTGAATTTCGGCTTATTCAGTGTGCTACAATGTGAATTTCGGCTCATTCAGTGTGCTATAATGTGAATTTCGGCAAATTCAGTGTGCTATAATGTGAATTTTGGCTCATTCAGTGTGCTATAATGTGAATTTCGGCTCATTCAGTGTGCTATAATGTGAATTTCGGCTCATTCAGTGTGCTATAATGTGAATTTCAGCTCGTACCGTGTGCTATATTGTGAATTTTGGCTTGTATCGTGTGCTATAAGGTGAAAGGGGCACCAGTACTAGATAGTATAAGGGGTTCTAATACACTATACATGCCCCCTTTGAGTGGCCACGCCCCCTTTTCTGGAGCGCGCACCTTTGACGAGCGCATAATTGCATCCTTAACTTTTCCATACCCCCACTTCAAAATTTCCACTTCAACCACTGTGTGTGTATATGTGTGTGTGTGTGTGTGTATGTATGTATGTATGTATGTATGTATGTATTTATGTATGTGGTGTGTGTGTGTGTGTGTGTACAGTTTATATATATATATGTATATATGTGTATATATGTGTATATATATATATATATATATATAATTACATCCTCTGTAGAGTATTCATAACATCACATATCTTGTCTTTCTTTAGTCTCACACCCTCCTGACACTTGGCCAACTTTGTGGGGTATCATCATACAACCCATTAAGAACCTAGCAATCTGGTGGACCATTATGCAATAGGTAGCATCTATCCTTGTGTATCTATGCCTATTTCCCTATAGATTGTAAGCTTGCGAGCAGGGCCTTCCTACCTCTGTGTCTGTCTGTTTTTACCCAGTTTTGTTCTATTACTGTTGTTCTAACTGTAAAGTGCAACGGAATATGCTGCGCTATATAAGAAACTGTTAATAAATAAAAATAAATATATATATATATATATAGCCAAATCACAGAACAAAGTCCCGGGAAGCCGCACTGACACTCTCCATTAAAAGAAAAAAGAAAAGCAGGTGTCCGGTTAAATAGAGGATAATAGAGTCACCTGCCAATCCCTCGGGATGAGGTTTAAGACAGAACCAGCACTCTGCGTGATATTCAAAACAAATTTTTACTCCACGTTGAACTTCATTCATAGAAAAATTACATCGACATCAGCATGTATCGACAACAGCATATACTCATCGCATTGTAGTAATATTTCATCACTGGCAAACTCCCAAACAGCAGTTTTCGGTAAGTAACCTTCCTCAGGGGAATAACCAGACAAAATGTCAAACTGCCATGTCAGAAAGTGCTTGCGTGCCGTGCAACCCTTGCAACACCTGTGAGCGCATTATATGTGCTCACAGTGCCATACTCACCATCAGCACCTGGGGTCCATCACCGCCCACAGAGACCGGTCCCGCCGCTGCACATACACCAGGAAGCGCACGCCGTGGAACGCACGCCGCTCCCCACGAGTCCGGAAGTTCCGGTACGTGGAACGCAGGCTGCGTATCACTCGGTGGAAGTCCTCCCGCCAGTGCTGCGCTAGCGGGCACAGCATCCCGGGACAACAAGTGTATGTATCCCATGGTTCTGGTAGTAGTATTGGCAACAATATAGTAACGTAACTATCAAATAACCGTACAGAAAAAATAAATAAAAAATAAAGTGTTACCAACAGCACTGGCAAAAACAGTAAGGATCATAAATGAGATCAAGGTTTCAATAATAGGGTACCTAAATGCCATCAATAATAAATTAACCCTAAATAACAAATAGTTATACATCTAACTAACACAGACCAAAAATCAAAAATCATGAAGAAGGACAAAATAGACTTGCAGACACGTGAATACAGGGTCAGTGTGTACAGAAAAAAATATATCGTATTATTATTAAAGAGGGCACCATTACTCATAGTGCCCACAAACAATACCCGGGATCCATCAGATCACAGCACCTTAAAGAAAAGGAACTAAAGAAAATTCTTCATTGAGACCATGGGGGGGCCATAGACTCCATCTGGTATATCCATCGACACTCTTGCTGGAGTAGGAGTCTGTGTCTATCACCTCCCCTCCTCAAGGTTGGTACGTGATCAATTGGCATGTAAGTAAACTCACTCAATTTGTGTCCAGCAAAGACAAAATGCCTGGCAACAGGGGGAGTACTGCCATCGATTTTCTGGTATGCCTTTTTTATCGAGGACCTGGGCATGGCGATCCTCTCCTTCAGCATTCGTATCGTTCTTCCTATGTAAATTTTCTTACTTGGGCAGACAATCATGTAAGTCACAAATTTAGTTTCACAGGTCATCCTATGTCTTAGGGTGTATTTTGTGCCTTTAGACGGATGACAACAGATCTTGCCTGTCAACATGAAGCTGCAGTTAACACATCCATGGCATCTGAAAGCACCAGTTTGAAGTTGCAGCCATTGAGTTCCCCTGCCTACGCGTGGGCTAATGTCGGAGAAGGTTACTTTCTCTTTTATATTACGGCTGCGTCTGTAACAGAACAGTGGCAACTGTTCACAGCATTGTCTCATCACTGGGTCCGTTTGCAGAATATGCCAATGTCTGCAGATGGATTGTCGGGCATTACTTGAGGAGATCGAATACGTACTGGCAAAAACCAGTCGATCAGACTCCAATTTGGCCCACGGTTTCAATAAGTCATCTTGTGAGAGCTGCATGCATTTATCAATGGCTTGTCGTACTTCAGTGCTGTGATAACCCCTGTTGATAAAGTTATCCCCCATCTTCGTAAGTGCCTCATGTAATGCCTCACGGTTAGAGGTAATTCTTGCCACGCGGACCAACTGGGAGTAGGGTAAACCCTTTTTCAGTGCTACAGAGTGAAAACTTGATGCAAAAAGGAGAGAATTTTTGTCAGTGGGCTTCCTATAAATCCCTGTGGTTAACATCCCATCCTGTACTCGTACAGACACATCGAGAAAGTAGATCACAGAAGCATTATGGGTAGTTGTGAATCTGATGGACCCCGGAATACTATTGAGCTTAGCAACAAAATCAGACAAGAGTCGGTCACCCCCAGTCCACAGCATAAACAGGTCATCTATATAACGCACATAGAATTTGATATATTTCGAAAAAGTTAAATCACCCATAATATGTCTCTGTTCATATTGATGCATGAACAGATTGGCATACGATGGGGCCATATTAGACCCCATCGCGGTGCCTTTAAGTTGTAAGTAAAATGAGTTATTAAACAGGAAATAGTTTTTTTGGAGCACTACTTCCATCAATAAAAGAAAAAATTCTAACGGAGTACCCTTATACTGTGGACTAAGGGTGACGGACTCTTTTACAGCAGACAATCCCTCAGCATGCCCAATATTAGTGTACAAACTGGTGACATCCATGGTCACCAGTGTACAGTCTGCTGAAAGCGGACCAATAGCATTAAGTTTACAAAGAAAATCGGTGGTATCCTTAATGTAATGAGGGGTAGCCGGAACCACCGGTTGAAGGTGGAAATCGATAAATTGAGAAATTGGTTGACCTAAAGACCCACGAGAAGAAATAATGGGCCTACCAGGTGGTTTAATGAGCGACTTATGCACTTTAGGCAAAATATATATTAGAGGGATCTTTGGGAAATCCTGTCCTAGAAAGTCAGAGGTGGATTCATCAATCCAACCATTAGAAAGTCCTAAGGAAATGATCGAGTCGATTTCCTTCTTAAACCGTTCAGTAGGGTCAAGGGGGAGAATTTTGTAACATTCCGTGTCAGACAACTGACGCAGAATCTCATCGATGTAATCCTGACGATTCATTATGACAATCGCCCCGCCCTTATCTGCGGGACGTATAATGATGTCAGGGTTATCTCGTAAACATTTGATGGCCTCAGACTCCTGTTTGGACAAATTGGAAAAGTACATTCGACCTTTCTGTATTGAGGCCAAAGTCTCATTACGAACTAACCTCATAAATGTCTCAATTGACGCATTACTAGGTGGTGGATCAAACATGCTCCTGCCCCTGAAGGTCGATTGTTGTCCAGTTAATTCACCCTTTCATAGAAAGAAGTATGTGTGTGTGTGTGTGTGTGTGTGTATATATATATATATATATATATATGTATATATGTGTATATATATATATTTCTCTAACGTCCTAGTGAATGCTGGGAACTCCGTAAGGACCATGGGGAATAGCGGGCTCCGAAGGAGGCTGGGCACTCTAGAAAGATTTATGACTACCTGGTGTGCACTGGCTCCTCCCACTATGACCCTCCTCCAAGCCTCAGTTAGATCTTGTGCCCGGCCGAGGTTGGATGCACACTAGGGGCTCTCCTGAGCCCTTAGAAAGAAAGTATAGATTTAGGTTTTTTATTTTCAGTGAGACCTGCTGGCAACAGGCTCACTGCAGCGAGGGACTAAGGGGAGAAGAAGCGAACTCGCCTGCTTGCAGCCGGATTGGGCTTCTTAGGCTACTGAACACCATTAGCTCCAGAGGGATCGACCGCAGGCCCAGTCCTTGGTGTTCGGTCCCGGAGCCGCGCCGCCGTCCCCCTTACAGAGCCAGAAGCAAGAAGAGGTCCGGAAAAACGGCGGCAGAAGACATCAGTCTTCACCAAGGTAGCGCACAGCACTGCAGCTGTGCGCCATTGCTCCTCATGCACACCACACACTCCGGTCACTGATGGGTGCAGGGCGCTGGGGGGGGCGCCCTGAGCAGCAATATAAACACCTTGGCTGGCAAAAATACATCACATATAACCCCCAGGGCTATATGGATGTATATTAACCCCTGCCAGATTCCATAAAAATGCGGGAGAAAAGTCCGCGAAAAAGGGGCGGAGCCTATCTCCTCAGCACACTGGCGCCATTTTTCCCTCACAGCTCCGTTGGAGGGAAGCTCCCTGGCTCTCCCCTGCAGTCTACACTACAGAACAGGGTTAAAACAGAGAGGGGGGGCACTAAATTTAGGCGCAGTATAAATTATATAAAAGCAGCTATAGGGGACATAACTCAGTTAGTCCCTGCATTATATAGCGCTCTGGTGTGTGCTGGCATACTCTCACTCTGTCCCCCCAAAGGGCTTTTGTGGGTCCTGTCCTCATTGGAGCATTCCTTGTGTGTGTGTGGTGTGTCGGTACGGCTGTGTCGACATGTTTGATGAGGAGACTTATGTGGAGGCGGAGCAGATGCCGATAAATGAGATGTCGCCCCTGTGGGCCGACACCAGAGTGGATGGATAGGTGGAAGGTATTAACCGACAGTGTCAACTCCTTACATAAAAGGCTATGGGACAGCCGGCTTCTCAGCCCGCGCCTGCCCAGACGTCTCAAAGGCCATCAACGCTCCCTCAGATGGCAGACACAGATGTCGACACGGAGTCTGACTCCAGTGTCGACGAGGTTGAGACACATACACAATCCACTAGGAACATCCGTTACATGATCCCGGCAATATAAAATGTGTTACACATTTCTGACATTAACCCAAGTACCACTAAAAACAAAGGGCAGTGTTTTGTTCCCCCATCAAATGAGTGAATGAAGTGTGAAAAAGCGTGGGTTTCCCCGATAAGAAACTGGTAATTTCTAACAAGTTACTGATGGCGTACCCTTTCCCGCCAGAGGATAAGTTACGCTGGGAGATATCCCCTAGGGTGGATAAGGCGCTCACACGTTTGTCAAGGTGGCACTGCCGTCTTAGGATACGGCCACTTTGAAGGTACCTGCTGATAAATAGCAGGAGGCTATCCTGAAGTCTGTAATTACACACTCAGGTACTAGACTGAGACCTGCAGACTGCTGCAGCGTGGTCTGTACCCCTTTCAAACAGGGATACTATTTTGCGAACATAAGACGTCGTCTTATATATGAGGGATGCACAGAGGAATATTTTGCCGGCTGGCATCCTGAATTATTGCAATGTCCATTCTGTCAGGAGGGTATTGGAGACCCGACACTGGACAGGTGATGCTGACTTTAAAAGGCACATAGAGCCTTATAAGGGTGAGGAATTGGTTGGGGATGGTCTCTGGGACCTCGTATCCACAGCAACAGCTGGGATGAAAATATTTTACCTCAGGTTTCCTCACAGCCTAAGAAACGCACTGTATTATCAGGTACAGTCCTTTCGGCTTCAAAAAAGCAGGCGGGTCAAACGAGGGAAGAGGGAAAAAGCTGCACCAGCAGCCAGTCCCCTGAATAAAAATTCTTCCCCTGCTTCCTCTGAGTCCACCGCATGACGCGGGGGCTCCACAGGCGTAGCCAGGTACGGTGGGGGGCCGCCTCAAAAATTTCAGCGATCAGTGGGCTCGCTCACAGGTGGATCCCTGGATCCTTCAAGTAGTATCTCAGGGGTACAAGCTGGAAGTCGAGGCGTCTCCCCCCCGCCGTTTACTCAAATCTGCCTTGCCGACAACTCCCTCAGGCAGGGAGGCTGTGCTAGAGGCAATTCACAAGCTGTATTCCCAGCAGGTGATAGTCAAGGTGCCCCTACTTCAACAAGGACAGGGTTACTATTCCACACTGTTTGTGGTACCGAAACCAGCCGGTTCGGTGAGACCCATTTTAAAATGGAAATCCTTGAACACTTACATAACAAAGTTCAAGATGGAATCGCTCAGGGCGGTTATTGCAAGCCTGGACGAGGGGGATTACATGGTATCCCTGGACATCAAGGATGCTTACCTGCATGTCCCTATTTACCTTCCTCACCAGGAGTACCTCAGATTGTGGTACAGGATTGCCATTACCAATTCCAGACACTACCGTTTGGACTGTCCACGGCACCGAGGGTGTTTACCAGGGTAATGGCAGAAATGATGATACTCCTTCAAAAAAAAAGGGAGTTTTTATTTATCCCATACTTGGATGATCTCCTTATAAAGGCAAGGTCCAGGGAGCAGTTACTGGTCGGAGTAGCACTATCTCAGGAGGTGCTACAACAGCATGGCTGGATTCTGAACATTCCAAAGTCACAGCTGGTTCCATCCACTCGCTTACTGTTCCTGGGGATGATTTTGGACACAGAACAGAAAAAAGTGTTTCTCCCGCAGGAGAAAGCCAAGGAGCTGTCATCTCTAGTCAGAGACCTCCTAAAACCAAAAAGGGTATCGGTGCATCGTTGCACACGAGTCCTGGGAAAAATGGTGGCTTCATACGAAGCAATTCCATTCGGCAGGTTCCATGCGAGGACCTTCTCGTGAGACCTCTTAGATAAGTGGTCGGGATCGCATCTTCAAATGCATCAAATGATAACCCTGTCTCCAAGGACCAGGGTGTCTCTACTGTGGTGGATGCAGGGTGCTCATCTTCTAGAGGGCCGCAGTTTCGGCATACAGGACTGGGTCCTGGTGACCACGGATGCCAGCCTTCAAGGCTGGGGAGCAGTCACACAGGGAAGAAACTTCCAGGGCCTATGGTCAAGTCAGGAGACTTCCCTACATATAAATTCTGGAACTGAGGGCCATTTACAATGCCCTAAGTCAGGCAAGACCCCTGCTTCAAAACCAGCCGGTACTGATACAGTCAGACAACATCACGGCAGTCGCCCATGTGACCCGACAGGGCGGCACAAGAAGCAGGATGGCAATGGCAGAAGCCACAAGGATTCTCCGATGGGCGGAAAATCACGTACTAGCACTGTCAGCAGTGTTCATTCCGGGAGTGGACAACTGGGAAGCAGACTTCCTCAGCAGACACGACCTACACCCGGGAGAGTGGGGACTTCATCCAAAAGTCTTCCTGCTGTTGGTAAACCGTTGGGAAAGGCCACAGGTGGACATGATGGCGTCCCGCCTCAACAAAAAGCTAAAGAGATATTGCGCCAGGTCAAGGGACCCTCAGGCGATAGCTGTGGACGCTCTAGTGACACCGTGGGTGTACCAGTCAGTTTATGTGTTTCCTACTCTGCCTCTCATACCAAAGGTACTGAGAATAATAAGATGGCGAGGAGTAAGAACGATACTCGTGGTTCCGGATTGGCCAAGAAGGGCTTGGTACCCGGAACTTCAGGAAATGATATCAGAGGACCCATGGCCTCTGCCGCTCAGACAGGACCTGCTTCAGCAGGGGCCCTGTCTGTTCCAAGACTTACCGCGGCTGCGTTTGACGGCATGGCGATTGAGCGCCGGATCCTGAAGGAAAAGGGTATTCCGGAAGAAGTCATTCCTGCGCTTATTAAAGCCAGGAAAGATGTTACGGCAAAGCATTATAACCGCATGTGGCGGAAATATGTTGCATGGTGCGAGGCCAAAAAGGCCCCAACAGAGGAATTTCCACTAGGTCGATTTCTACATTTCCTGCAAGCAGGAGTGAATATGGGCCTAAGTCTAGGCTCCATTAAAGTACAGATCTCGGCTCTGTCGATTTTCTTTCAAAAAGAATTAGCTTCAGTACCTGAAGTTCAGGCATTGTGAAAGGAGTGCTGCATATTCAGCCCCCGTTTGTGCCCCCTGTGGCACCTTGGGATCTCAACGTGGTGTTGAGTTTTCTTAAAATCACATTGGTTTGAGCCACTAAAAACCGTGGATCTAAAATATCTCACGTGGAAAGTGGTCATGTTATTGGCCTTGGCTTCAGCCAGGCGAGTGTCAGAATTGGCGGCTTTATCATGTAAAAGCCCTTATCTGATTTTCCATATGGATAGGGCAAAATTGAGGACTCGTCCCCAATTTCTTCCTAAGGTGGTGTCAGCGTTTCACCTGAACCAGCCTATTGTGGTGCCAGCGGCTACTAGTGAATTGGAGGACTCCAAGTTGCTAGACGTTGTCAGGGCCCTGAAAATATATGTTTCCAGGACGGCTGGAGTCAGAAACTCTGACTCGCTGTTTATCCTGTATGCACCCAACAAGCTGGGTGCTCCTGCTTCTAAGCAGTCTATTGCTTGCTGGATTTTAGTACAATTCAGCTTGCACATTCTGTGGCAGGCATACCACAGCCAAAATCTGTAAATGCCCATTCCACAAGGAAGGTGGGCTCATCTTGGGCGGCTGCCCGAGGGGTCTCGGCTTTACAACTTTGCCGAGCAGCTACTTGGTCAGGAGCAAACACGTTTGCAAAATTCTACAAATTTGATACCCTGGCTGAGGAGGACCTGGAGTTCTCTCATTCGGTGCTACAGAGTCATCCGCACTCTCCCGCCCGTTTGGGAGCTTTGGTATAATCCCCATGGTCCTTACGGAGTTCCCAGCATCCACTAGGACGTTAGAGAAAATAAGAATTTACTCACCGGTAATTCTATTTCTCATAGTCCGTAGTGGATGCTGGGCGCCCATCCCAAGTGCGGATTGTCTGCAATACTTGTAAATAGTTATTGTTAACTAAAGGGTTATTGTTGAGCCATCTGTTGAGATGCTCAGTTGTTTTCATACTGTCAAACTGGATATAGTATCACGAGTTGTACGGTGTGATTGGTGTGGCTGGTAAGAGTCTTACCCGGGATTCTAAATCCTTCCTTATTATGTCTGCTCGTCCGGGCACAGTGTCCTAACTGAGGCTTGGAGGAGGGTCATAGTGGGAGGAGCCAGTGCACACCAGGTAGTCATAAATCTTTCTAGAGTGCCCAGCCTCCTTCGGAGCCCGCTATTCCCCATGGTCCTTACGGAGTTCCCAGCATCCACTACGGACTACGAGAAATAGAATTACCGGTGAGTAAATTCTTATTATATATATATATAATTTTTTATTTTATTTTAAATATTCACTTGCATATACTTCACAACAGTCCCTATGTTGGTGGGGTTGCTCCATCAACCCCTGGCTGGTCGGTCAGCATGTTCATCCAAGTTGCAGCTGTTTTTATGCAAAGTCCCCTACATTCATTTGTAATACTTTGCTGAGAATCACCAAATGCTGTATTTTCTCCTTTGTTATGCTTTGCAGCTGTTTTCAGTTGTTGGTTTTTGTGTCTTGCATTTATCTTTGTTTTCGGCAAGTGAAATGCATGCCTGAGTGGGTTGAGATCAGATTATTGAATATCTAGCAAAGTTTTAACTTTATGGTAGACAGTTGATTACACCGATATTTCGCTTAATGCGGTTTAAGCTTTTGTGTGTAAAATATCTTCCATCATCCATTGGGGGGCTTGGGGGCGCCACAATCTATATTCGCTTACCAAAAAATTTAGGCTTGGGCCGGCCCTGACTGTAAGGACAATACGAATATGGAATTCCCTGCCAGGGAAGGTTGTAATGGCGGACTCAGTCAATGCGTTTAAAAATGGGTTAGATAAATTTCTAATGGAAAAAGATATCCGAGCATATAGCCTTTAACCAGAATAGAATAAGGGAATATAATATAACTCAGGTTGAACTCGATGGACTACTGTTTTTTTTTTAACCTCACTAACTATGTTAAAAGAGAGCATAGCAGAGAGTTTGGGTCCCCTAAACAGAGTCCTTAGTATTCTATTCTGTAGAGCTGCAAGTCTTTTGTTCGTGAGGAACCATGTATTGAAGCCAAAGAGACCCTTAAGGGCCCTACACATTTAAAGATCCGCCGCCAAGCTGCCCGACGGCGGATACGGCTGACGGGCAATCCGATGGCGGGGGGGGGGGGGGGGTAGTGACGGGGGGAGTGAAGTTACTTCACTCCCCCCGTCACATGGCTCCATAGAAGTGCAGGCAAATATGGACGAGATCGTCCATACTGGCCTGCATGCACAGCCGACGGGGCACCAGCGCTGGTGCCTCCACACTCAAAGATATGAACGGTATCTCGTTCATTATGAACGAGATCGTTCATATCTTTGAGTGATATTGCCCAGTGTGTAGGGCCTATAAATGTATGTCCCAGTACACTTTATATATTGACAGATGAAGAATACAATGTTATACTGTACATTCTAGTGAAGTGTCATCAATTATGCAGACAGTGTCGGACTGGGGCATGAAGGGCCCACCAGGGGAATGCAGTGATAGAAGCCCATACTTACGGGTGTGGCCAGCCTCCATAGAGGCTTGAAATACACAATAGTCTAGTGCAGTGTAATGCAACATATCTACCGTGTATAATGCAAGTGCACAGTCTGGAACCTGATCCCTAGAGGAAGGAGTGGGCACTCAGGCAGTAGGGCCTACCGGTGGTTTCCCTGGTAACCCTGTGGGCCAGTCCGACCCTGTATGCAGATAGGTTTGAGAGGGTCAGGTAAAAGTATTGTGCATAAATAATCTCCCAGGTACAAGCAGTAGTATAAAACCCAGTTATCATATTTGGGGTTTTTAGTTAAATCCTGTCATCGACTTTGAATGGAGTTTTTTTACAAGAGATTCTGGGGGTCATTCCGAGTTGATCACACGCTGCAGATTTTCACAGCACAGCGATCAGGTTACTACTGCGCATGTGTATGCACCGCAGTGCGCACGTGCGTTGTACGGGTACAAACAGCATCGTTGCTATGCAAGGCTTCTAGCGACAAATCCATTCCCACAACCGATCGCAAGGAGATTGACAGGAAGAGGGCGTTTATGGGTGTCAACTGACTGTTTTCTGGGAGTGGTAGGGAAAACGCAGGCATGTCCAAGCGTTTGCAGGGCAGGAGTCTGATGTCAATTCCGGGACCGGACAGTCTGCAGTGATCGCAAGGGCTGAGTAAGTTCAGACCTACTCAGAAACTGCTAAAAACTTTTTCGTCCTGCTCGGCAGCACAAGCGTTCGCACACTTGCAAAGCAAAAATACACTTCCCCGTGGGCGGCGACTATCTGATCGCTGCTCTGCCATAAATAGCTAGTGAGCAATCAACTTGGAATGAGGGCCTTTGTGTGATATGTGGTGCGTGAGAACTTTCATCTTTTAGAGGGGTGGCATGTGGTATCCCACAGTATGATATGGCAGGGGGAGATGTACTAAGCCTTGAAAAGTGATAGAGGGGAGAGTGATAAAGTACCAGCCAATCAGCTCCTAACTGCCATGTCACTGGCTGTGTTTGAAAAATGACAGTTATGAGCTGATAGTTCATCACTCTCCACTTTATCACTTTTTAAGGCTTAGTACATCTGGCCCTTAAAGAGAGGATAGTTTGGGAAAGTAACAGTTGAGGCAGAGCAGGATAGGTAGGTGCTAGGTGATCTGCACATCAAGGTAATGGTGTCCATACACTTATGAGGTAATCGGTGCTATCCTTCGATTTCGACCACATCTGTGAGAGAAATCGAAGGATTGTATGCACATTTTAGGTACCTTGAGACGCGATGCGCGGGCACGCCGCTCGAATATCGCGTCTCAATATATTATGTGCTGCACTTAATATTTCTTGCATGGCAGTGCGATCGCATGTGGTTTTAAACCCACTTGAGATATATCGCACTGCGATGGGCACCTGCCGGGAGCGCCCAGAGGCCGCTCCCACTCGGCGGTGACGTGCCCATCACGTGATTACAATGTGATCTATCGCATGATCGCATGGTAATCACTTTGGCAGTTCAGGTGCGATTTCATAGCTCCAAGACTTGACAGTAGGATTAAATAAGCTGCTGAGAGTAAAGGGGGGTACACACGGAGAGATCCGTGTTTAAAATCTAATGGGGCCCATACACTTGTGCAATTGCTTTCGACGTGATATCGGCCCCCGATTTCCCTTGAAGCTCACCTTGAGACAAATCTCATCAAAAGTGCATTTTTTTAGTTCATTCGATGCGCATACAATCCTGAGATTTATCTCATGCCCCTTACGACCGGAAATCGGGTGGTATCGGATGATCGAATTCGAGCGCATCTCATGCTGCCCAAAAGCACACCAGATTTATCTGCCAGATTAAGAAAAATTTCAATAGAGGGCTGGCCTATCTTGGGGATATATAAACAAGCAGCCATTTTTAACTCTGTGCACTTCTGTTTGCTCTGTGACTAGAAAAGTTTGGTTTATACCTGCTGCTCGTTCCACATTGCTAGCTACCGTGCACTGCTTTGTTCTGCTTGCATTACAAAGTGTTTCTATTTCTATATTGCTGTGTGTGTGTAGAGATGGATTCTGCTCGCTATCAGGCTCTCATGTGCTGCTCTGTGCTGAAGATGAGGGGAGACAGGGAGAGGGCCCAGCAAAGGCGGAGGGAGAGATCTTGCTGGACCAAGGAGTGGCTGCTTAAGCGACCTACTTGCTCCTACATGCCCCTCCTGGATGAGATCAGGGAGAACAACCCGGATGACTACCGCAACTTCCTGCGCATGAATGATGACACCTTCCAGGAGTGGCTGCGTCTGGTGACCCCCCTCATACAGAAGCGGGATTCCAAATGGCTCCCCTTCCCTTTCAGAATCCATTTCAAGCTTCTTACACTCGCTTACAAAGCCCTCACCCACTCCTCTCCCATCTACATCTCTGATCTTATCTCCCTTTACACTCCCACCCGTCCTCTTCGCTCTGCTAATGCACAACGACTCTCCTGCCTACGGATTACTTCCTCCCACTCCTACCTCCAAGATTTTTCACGTGCTGCACCACTTCTCTGGAATTCCCTACCTCTCCCCCTCAGACTCTCATCCTCTCTACAAAACTTCAAACGGGCTCTCAAGACCAGGGCCGGATTAAGCCTTTGGGAGGCCTGGGGAACTTAAAATAGGGGGGCCCTGCATGTGTGGGAGGGTCACGTATGCCTATGGGGGTAGAGAGGGGGTGACTTCCGGGGGGGGGGGGGGTGTCAATAACAATTGGGGGTGGGGGAGGAATAATGTACTGTTAAAGTAATAATAACTTAAAAAAATACATTGGTTGCAGGGTGGGGTGTGTGCACAAAAAAAGTGTTGTTTTTTTACTGGGGGGGATTGGGTGGTTTATGAAACTTTTTTTATTGCTTCTAAGGGGGTAACGGGTTTAAGTCCACTGTGGGTTCTATTGCCAATGGGGGGGGATGTTATTTTCTGCACTGCTGCAGATTGTAACAATGAACTCACTACTGTGTGGGGTGGGCGTTCACCTCTCGACTACCTTGCTTGCTTGACCGCACTCCTTATCAGTGCAGAGGTCTGTTCAGTCTCCTGTCCAGGTCGCTGCGGAGTCTGGGTCCCTCTCTCCTCGCTGGGAAGAGGCGTGGTCCCTCAATCCAGACAGCTGCTACTACTGTAGCTAGCTGTCAGTGTAACCCTTCGTGCAGCGTGGCCGTGACTGTTTACGCTGTGCAGGCAGCAGTGGCAAATGGATTTAAGCAGCTCCAGCTGGGGGGCCCCTCTAGGGAGGAGGGCCCGGGGTACTCACCCCCTGTGACCCCCCCCCTTAATCCGGCTCTGCTCAAGACCCACTTCTTCACCAAACCCATCCAAATCTCATCCTAACCCTCTGTTCCACATTCTCTATGTACCCCATCTGTGTCACCCCTGTCTGTCTACCCCTCCCCTTTAGATTGTAAGCTCTCACGAGCAGGGCCCTCTTCCCTCATGTGCTCATCCTTTGTCTTACTTTAATAATCTTCAACTGTACCACATCCAGCAGTCTTCTGCCACCTGATACTTATTCCAGTGTCATCTGCTGATGTAACTATGTTTATTTACCCTGTACTTGTCCTATACTGTCATCAACTGTAAGTTGCTGTTTTCCTGTTTGATTATTTATGTACTCTGTAATTGGGTGCTGCGGAACCCTTGTGGCGCCATATAAATAAAGGATAATAATAATAATAAAATGGCGGGTTCCTATCTCTGCTGAGGAGAGGCTTGTGGCTACCCTGCGGTTCCTTGCTACTGGACAGTCGTTTGAGAACCTGAAGTATGGGACCCGTATCTCTGCGCAGGCTTTGGGACACATCATACCTGAAACCTTCAAGGCTATTATCAAAGTGCTTCAGTATAAGTACTGCAAGGTAAGAAAATTACACCACACATTGCTTGTCGTGTAACAAAATGTTTTATTTTGCTAACTTAGATTGCGTAGAAAAAATATATGCTTTTTATTTCAAGACATAATTGTATATGCAGCCAACATGGCTGAACTTTTTGAAACAGTATACAGTTTTCATTATGCATCATTACATTTAGGACATGATAACACAGGGGGTAATTCTGAGTTGATCGCAGCAGCAAGTTTGTTAGCAATTGGGCAAAACCATGAGGGTCATTCCGAGTTGTTCGCTCGCAAGCTGCTTTTAGCAGCTTTGCACACGCTAAGCCGCCGCCTACTGGGAGTGAATCTTAGCTTATCAAAATTGCGAACGAAAGATTAGCAGAATTGCGAATAGACACTTCTTAGCAGTTTCTGAGTAGCTCCAGACTTACTCGGCATCTGCGATCAGTTCAGTCAGTTTCGTTCCTGGTTTGACGTCACAAACACACCCAGCGTTCGCCCAGACACTCCTCCGTTTCTCCAGCCACTCCCGCGTTTTCCCCAGAAACGGTAGCGTTTTTTCGCACACACCCATAAAACGGCCAGTTTCCGCCCAGAAACACCCACTTCCTGTCAATCACACTCCGATCACCAGAACGAAGAAAAAACCTCGTAATGCCGTGAGTAAAAAACCTAACTGCTTAGCAAATTTACTTGGCGCAGTCGCACTGCGGACATTGCGCATGCGCATTAGCGACTAATCGCTCCGTTGCGAGAAAAAAATAACGAGCGAACAACTCGGAATGACCCCCCATGTGCACTGCAGGGGAGGCAGATATAACATGTGCAGAGAGAGTTAGATTTGGGTGGGTTATTTTGTTTCTGTGCAGGGTAAATACTGGCTGCTTTATTTTTACACTGCAATTTAGATTGCAGATTGAACACACCACACCCAAATCTAACTCTTTCTGCACATGTTATATCTGCCTCACCTGCACTGCACATGGGCCCTCATTCCGAGTTGTTCGCTTGCTAGCTGCTTTTAGCAGCATTGCACACGCTAAGCTGCCGCCCTCTGGGAGTGTATCTTAGCATAGCAGAACTGCGAACGAAAGATTAGCAGAATTGCGAATAGAAATTTCTTAGAAGTTTCTGAGTAGCTCCAGACTTACTCAGCAAATGCGATCAGTTCAGTCAGTTTCGTTCCTGGTTTGACATCACAAACACACCCAGCGTTCGCCCAGACACTCCCCCGTTTCTTCAGACACTCCCGCGTTTTTCCCAGAAACGCCAGCTTTTTTTCGCACACGCCCAGAAAACGGCCAGTTTCTGCCCAGAAACACCCACTTCCTGTCAATCTCAGTACGATCACCAGAACGATGAAAAATCCTCGTTATGCCGTGAGTAAAATACCTAACTTTTGTGTAAAATAACTAAGCGCATGCGCTCTGCGAACCTTGCGCATGCGCAGTAAGCGACTAATCGCAATATAGCGAAAATCGGCAATGAGCGAACAACTCGGAATGACCCCCATGGTTTTGCCCAACTGCTAAAAAATTTCCTGCTACGATCAACTTGGAATTATCCCCACAATGCTAAATATAGCAACAAATGTGGTGCATTTCGTTGAGTGGCACCGCAGCCAGGGGCACAATGCACACATGCAACTTGGGATAGGAAGATGGCTCCCCGGTTCCATCAACCTGCACCAAGTTGCATGTGTGCATTGTACCCCTGGTAGCGGTGCCACTCAACACCGTAATATCAAAATGCACCACATCTGTTGCTATATATATCAAGATCAGCATTTCCATTTGAGAAACGTATAAAAATGCCTATAACTTTTTTTAAATATGCAGCCAACATGGCTGAACTTTTTCAAACTATATAAAGTTTTCATGATGACGCACATGAAATTGCTTTGAAAAAATGTGCTTTTTATTTTAAGACATATGTGGCCAACATGGCTAAACGTCAGCAAATAGTATAAAGTTTTCATGATGCACCACATGTGCATCATTACATGTATGAAATTATAAAAAAAATGCTATATATAACAACTAATGTTATGCATTTTGATACTACGGCATTGAGTGGCACCGCAGCCAGGGGCACAATGCACACATGCAACTTGGGGTAGGAAGATGGCTCCCCGGTTCCATCAACCTGCACCAAGTTGCATGTGTGCATTGTGCCTCTGGCTGCGGTGCCACTCAACACCGTAGTATCAAAATGCACCACATCTGTTGCAATATGTAAGTGCAGTATGATATACAGTGTTTTTTGAGTGGCAGCGCTTTCAGGGGCACAATGCACACATGCAGGTAGAACCGGCTTCAGGCTCCCCGGCACCATCAACCAGACCCAAGCTGCATGTGTGCATTGTCCACCTGAAAGTGGCGCCACTAAAACCCCGTATATCATAGTGCACCAGATCTATCGCAGTATATACCAGGGCAGCAGGAATGTTATATATACCAAAAGATGTGGTGCATTCTGATACTGCGGTGTTGAGTGGCACCGCAGCCAGGGGCACAATGCACACATGCAGCTAGGGGCAGGAAGTTGGGTCCCCAGTACCATCAACCTGTCCCTAGCAGCATGTCTGCATTGTCCGCCTGAAAGCGTTGACACTCACCGTAGTATCAGACTGCACCACATCTGTTGGTATGTATAACAAGGGCACCAGTAATTGAGAATCACCCTACATTTAAAAGAGACTTGTCTCCTCCTCCTCCTCTTGTACCCCATGTGACAACAAGGAGATCAAAATTGCGGAGGAGACGGTGGATGTCTGGCTGCCTTGGGAAGGGTAGCTGGTTTGAGGAGGAGATTGGAAAGCGGGGGAAGGGTGGGTGGATGGGGGTGGGGATTGGCGAAAACGGGGAGGGTGGCTGGTTTGACGAGGAGGGGTTTGAGGAGGATGGAAAGTGGAGGAAGGGTAGTTGGATTGGGCCTGCGGTTGCGGATAACCGGAATGGTAGCTGGGATGGGGAGTAGTAGATGTAGGGTAGGTGGTTGGTGGCGAACTGAAGGTCAATGGGAGATGAGAAACAGGTGCTTGAGGTTCTGGCCCATGAATGTTCCACTCTGGTGTCAGTTGCCCTGAGAGTGTTTGGTACAAAACCTGCACTCTGCTTGCTGCTGCACAGAAACCTTCCGCATAGTTTTGCTCACATATGATGCAAAGTCGTCAAACTCATCCGGTTTACATAGCAGCTGTGAATGGGCCTCCACTAGTAGAGGGTCTTCTACAAATTTTGTTTTCCATGGCTTCCTCTTGCCAGTAGGTTGCTGCGGAGAGGTTGGTTCCTCTGGGGAGGTGTTGTTGAGGGCAGGGTTACGGCTGAGGTCTTCTTCAGGTGTCTGTAGGTAAAGAGAAACATATTTAGTGAATAGTAGAGATGAGCGGGTTCGGTTCCTCGGAATCCGAACCCGCCCGAACTTCAGTTTTTTTTACACGGGTCCGAGCGACTCGGATCTTCCCGCCTTGCTCGGGTAACCCGAGCGCGCCCGAACGTCATCATCCCGCTGTCGGATTCTCGCGAGGCTCGGATTCTATCGCGAGACTCGGATTCTATATAAGGAGCCGCGCGTCGCCGCCATTTTCACACGTGCATTGAGATTCATAGGGAGAGGACGTGGCTGGCGTCCTCTCCGTTTATAGAGAAGAGAATGAGACTAGAGTAGAGAGAGACACAGTACTATTTACTTTAGTAATTTTGGGGAGCATTAGGAGGAGTACTACTACTTGCTGAAGTGATAGTGTGACTGTATATCTGACTTGTGGGGGAGACAGTGGGGAGCAGTTAGAGTCTGAGAACAGGAGTACATATTTTAACGTACAGTGCACACTTTTGCTGCCAGAGTGCCACACTGCCATTGTGACCACACTGACCACCAGTATATATTGTGATTGTCTGCTTAGGACTCGAGTACTACTTGCAAGTTGCTGATAGTGTGACCAGTGACCTGACCACCAGTTTAATTAATCACCACCAGTTTAATATATATATATATATATATATAATTGTATATAATATATATATAATTGTATACCACCTACCCGTGTTTTTTTTTTTTTTCTTCTTGATACATACTACTATAGTAGCTTACTGTAGCAGTCTGCGGTGCTGCTGAGCTGACAGTGTCCAGCAGGTCCGTCATCAGTCATTACATAATAAATATATATACCTGTCCGGCTGCAGTACTAGTGATATTATATATATATATATATATATATATATATTAATTTCATCTCATTATCATCCAGTCTATATTAGCAGCAGACACAGTACGGTAGTCCACGGCTGTAGCTACCTCTGTGTCGGCTGTCGCTGGTCCATCCATAATTGTATACCACCTACCCGTGTTTTTTTTTTTTTTTTTTCTTCTTGATACATACTACTATAGTAGCTTACTGTAGCAGTCTGCGGTGCTGCTGAGCTGACAGTGTCCAGCAGGTCCGTCATCAGTCATTACATAATAAATATATATACCTGTCCGGCTGCAGTACTAGTGATATTATATATATATATATATATATATATATATATATATATTAATTTCATCTCATTATCATCCAGTCTATATTAGCAGCAGACACAGTACGGTAGTCCACGGCTGTAGCTACCTCTGTGTCGGCAGTCGCTGGTCCATCCATAATTGTATACCACCTACCCGTGTTTTTTTTTTTTTCTTTCTTCTTGATACATACTACTATAGTAGCTTACTGTAGCAGTCTGCGGTGCTGCTGAGCTGACAGTGTCCAGCAGGTCCGTCATCAGTCATTACATAATAAATATATATATACCTGTCCGGCTGCAGTACTAGTGATATTATATATATATATATTAATTTCATCTCATTATCATCCAGTCTATATTAGCAGCAGACACAGTACGGTAGTCCACGGCTGTAGCTACCTCTGTGTCGGCAGTCGCTGGTCCATCCATAATTGTATACCACCTACCCGTGTTTTTTTTTTTTCTTTCTTCTTGATACATACTACTATAGTAGCTTACTGTAGCAGTCTGCGGTGCTGCTGAGCTGACAGTGTCCAGCAGGTCCGTCATCAGTCATTACATAATAAATATATATACCTGTCCGGCTGCAGTACTAGTGATATTATATATATATATATATATATTAATTTCATCTCATTATCATCCAGTCTATATTAGCAGCAGACACAGTACGGTAGTCCACGGCTGTAGCTACCTCTGTGTCGGCAGTCGCTGGTCCATCCATAATTGTATACCACCTACCCGTGTTTTGTTTTTTTTTTTTCTTCTTGATACATACTACTATAGTAGCTTACTGTAGCAGTCTGCGGTGCTGCTGAGCTGACAGTGTCCAGCAGGTCCGTCATCAGTCATTACATAATAAATATATATACCTGTCCGGCTGCAGTACTAGTGATATTATATATATATATATATATTAATTTCATCTCATTATCATCCAGTCTATATTAGCAGCAGACACAGTACGGTAGTCCACGGCTGTAGCTACCTCTGTGTCGGCAGTCACTGGTCCATCCATAAGTATACTAGTATCCATCCATCTCCATTGTTTACCTGAGGTGCCTTTTAGTTGTGCCTATTAAAATATGGAGAACAAAAATGTTGAGGTTCCAAAATTAGGGAAAGATCAAGATCCACTTCCACCTCGTGCTGAAGCTGCTGCCACTAGTCATGGCCGAGACGATGAAATGCCAGCAACGTCGTCTGCCAAGGCCGATGCCCAATGTCATAGTACAGAGCATGTAAAATCCAAAACACCAAATATCAGTAAAAAAAGGACTCCAAAATCTAAAATAAAATTGTCGGAGGAGAAGCGTAAACTTGCCAATATGCCATTTACCACACGGAGTAGCAAGGAACGGCTGAGGCCCTGGCCTATGTTCATGGCTAGTGGTTCAGCTTCACATAAGGATGGAAGCACTCAGCCTCTCGCTAGAAAAATGAAAAGACTCAAGCTGGCAAAAGCACCGCAAAGAACTGTGCGTTCTTCGAAATCCCAAATCCACAAGGAGAGTCCAATTGTGTCGGTTGCGATGCCTGACCTTCCCAACACTGGACGTGAAGAGCATGCGCCTTCCACCATTTGCACGCCCCCTGCAAGTGCTGGAAGGAGCACCCGCAGTCCAGTTCCTGATAGTCAGATTGAAGATGTCAGTGTTGAAGTACACCAGGATGAGGAGGATATGGGTGTTGCTGGTGCTGGGGAGGAAATTGACAAGGAGGATTCTGATGGTGAGGTGGCTTGTTTAAGTCAGGCACCCGGGGAGACACCTGTTGTCCGTGGGAGGAATAGGGCCGTTGACATGCCTGGTGAAAATACCAAAAAAATCAGCTCTTCGGTGTGGAAGTATTTCACCAGAAATGCGGACAACATTTGTCAAGCCGTGTGTTGCCTTTGTCAAGCTGTAATAAGTAGGGGTAAGGACGTTAACCACCTCGGAACATCCTCCCTTATACGTCACCTGCAGCGCATTCATAATAAGTCAGTGACAAGTTCAAAAACTTTGGGCGACAGCGGAAGCAGTCCACTGACCAGTAAATCCCTTCCTCTTGTAACCAAGCTCACGCAAACCACCCCACCAACTCCCTCAGTGTCAATTTCCTCCTTCCCCAGGAATGCCAATAGTCCTGCAGGCCATGTCACTGGCAATTCTGACGAGTCCTCTCCTGCCTGGGATTCCTCCGATGCATCCTTGCGTGTAACGCCTACTGCTGCTGGCGCTGCTGTTGTTGCTGCTGGGAGTCGATGGTCATCCCAGAGGGGAAGTCGTAAGCCCACTTTTACTACTTCCACCAAGCAATTGACTGTCCAACAGTCCTTTGCGAGGAAGATGAAATATCACAGCAGTCATCCTGTTGCAAAGCGGATAACTGAGGCCTTGACAACTATGTTGGTGTTAGACGTGCGTCCGGTATCCGCCGTTAGTTCACAGGGAACTAGAAAATTTCTTGAGGTAGTGTGCCCCCGTTACCAAATACCATCTAGGTTCCACTTATCTAGGCAGGCGATACCGAGAATGTACACGGACGTCAGAAAAAGACTCACCAGTGTCCTAAAAAATGCAGTTGTACCCAATGTCCACTTAACCACGGACATGTGGACAAGTGGAGCAGGGCAGGGTCAGGACTATATGACTGTGACAGCCCACTGGGTAGATGTATAGACTCCCGCAGCAAGAACAGCAGCGGCGGCACCAGTAGCAGCATCTCGCAAACGCCAACTCTTTCCTAGGCAGGCTACGTTTTGTATCACCGGTTTCCAGAATACGCACACAGCTGAAAACCTCTTACGGCAACTGAGGAAGATCATCGCGGAATGGCTTACCCCAATTGGACTCTCCTGTGGATTTGTGGCATCGGACAACGCCAGCAATATTGTGTGTGCATTAAATATGGGCAAATTCCATCACGTCCCATGTTTTGCACATACCTTGAATTTGGTGGTGCAGAATTTTTTAAAAAACGACAGGGGCGTGCAAGAGATGCTGTCGGTGGCCAGAAGAATTGCGGGACACTTTCGGCGTACAGGCACCACGTACAGAAGACTGGAGCACCACCAAAAACGCCTGAACCTGCCCTGCCATCATCTGAAGCAAGAAGTGGTAACGAGGTGGAATTCAACCCTATATATGCTTCAGAGGTTGGAGGAGCAGCAAAAGGCCATTCAAGCCTATACAATTGAGCACGATATAGGAGGTGGAATGTACCTGTCTCAAGCGCAGTGGAGAATGATTTCAACGTTGTGCAAGGTTCTGCAACCTTTTGAACTTGCCACACGTGAAGTCAGTTCAGACACTGCCAGCCTGAGTCAGGTCATTCCCCTCATCAGGCTTTTGCAGAAGAAGCTGGAGGCATTGAAGGAGGAGCTAAAAGGGAGCGATTCCGCTAGGCATGTGGGACTTGTGGATGGAGCCCTTAATTCGCTTAACAAGGATTCACGGGTGGTCAATCTGTTGAAATCAGAGCACTACATTTTGGCCACCGTGCTCGATCCTAGATTTAAAACCTACCTTGGATCTCTCTTTCCGGCAGACACAAGTCTGCTGGGGTTCAAAGACCTGCTGGTGACAAAATTGTCAAGTCAAGCGGAACGCGACCTGTCAACATCTCCTCCTTCACATTCTCCCGCAACTGGGGGTGCGAGGAAAAGGCTCAGAATTCCGAGCCCACCCGCTGGCGGTGATGCAGGGCAGTCTGGAGCGACTGCTGATGCTGACATCTGGTCCGGACTGAAGGACCTGACAACGATTACGGACATGTCGTCTACTGTCACTGCATATGATTCTCTCCCCATTGAAAGAATGGTGGAGGATTATATGAGTGACCGCATCCAAGTAGGCATGTCAGACAGTCCGTACTTATACTGGCAGGAAAAAGAGGCAATTTGGAGGCCCTTGCACAAACTGGCTTTATTCTACCTAAGTTGCCCTCCCACAAGTGTGTACTCCGAAAGAGTGTTTAGTGCCGCCGCTCACCTTGTCAGCAATCGGCGTACGAGGTTACTTCCAGAAAATGTGGAGAAGATGATGTTCATTAAAATGAATTATAATCAATTCCTCCGTGGAGACATTGACCAGCAGCAATTGCCTCCACAAAGTACACAGGGAGCTGAGATGGTGGATTCCAGTGGGGACGAATTGATAATCTGTGAGGAGCGGGATGTACACGGTGATATATCGGAGGATGATGATGAGGTGGACATCTTGCCTCTGTAGAGCCAGTTTGTGCAAGGAGAGATTAATTGCTTCTTTTTCGGTGGGGGTCCAAACCAACCCGTCATTTCAGTCACAGTCGTGTGGCAGACCCTGTCACTGAAATGATGGGTTGGTTAAAGTGTGCATGTCCTGTTTATACAACATAAGGGTGGGTGGGAGGGCCCAAGGACAATTCCATCTTGCACCTCTTTTTTCTTTCATTTTTATTTGCGTCATGTGCTGTTTGGGGAGTGTTTTTTGGAAGGGCCATCCTGCGTGACACTGCAGTGCCACTCCTAGAAGGGCCAGGTGTTTGTGTCGGCCACTAGGGTCGCTTAGCTTACTCACACAGCTACCTCATTGCACCTCTTTTTTTCTTCTTTGCGTCATGTGCTGTTTGGGGAGTGTTTTTTGGAAGGGCCATCCTGCGTGACACTGCAGTGCCACTCCTAGATGGGCCAGGTGTTTGTGTCGGCCACTAGGGTCGCTTAGCTTACTCACACAGCTACCTCATTGCGCCTCTTTTTTTCTTTGCGTCATGTGCTGTTTGGGGAGTGTTTTTTGGAAGGGCCATCCTGCGTGACACTGCAGTGTCACTCCTAGATGGGCCAGGTGTTTGTGTCGGCCACTAGGGTCGCTTAGCTTACTCACACAGCTACCTCATTGCGCCTCTTTTTTTCTTTGCGTCATGTGCTGTTTGGGGAGTGTTTTTTGGAAGGGCCATCCTGCGTGACACTGCAGTGCCACTCCTAGAAGGGCCAGGTGTTTGTGTCGGCCACTAGGGTCGCTTATCTTACTCACACAGCTACCTCATTGCGCCTCTTTTTTTCTTTGCGTCATGTGCTGTTTGGGGAGTGTTTTTTGGAAGGGCCATCCTGCGTGACACTGCAGTGCCACTCCTAGATGGGCCAGGTGTTTGTGTCGGCCACTAGGGTCGCTTATCTTACTCACACAGCTACCTCATTGCGCCTCTTTTTTTCTTTGCGTCATGTGCTGTTTGGGGAGTGTTTTTTGGAAGGGCCATCCTGCGTGACACTGCAGTGCCACTCCTAGATGGGCCAGGTGTTTGTGTCGGCCACTAGGGTCGCTTATCTTACTCACACAGCTACCTCATTGCGCCTCTTTTTTTCTTTGCGTCATGTGCTGTTTGGGGAGTGTTTTTTGGAAGGGCCATCCTGCGTGCCACTGCAGTGCCACTCCTAGATGGGCCAGGTGTTTGTGTCGGCCACTAGGGTCGCTTATCTTACTCACACAGCTACCTCATTGCGCCTCTTTTTTTCTTTGCGTCATGTGCTGTTTGGGGAGTGTTTTTTGGAAGGGCTATCCTGCGTGACACTGCAGTGCCACTCCTAGATGGGCCAGGTGTTTGTGTCGGCCACTAGGGTCGCTTAGCTTAGTCATCCAGCGACCTTGGTGCAAATTTTAGGACTAAAAATAATATTGTGAGGTGTGAGGTATTCAGAATAGACTGAAAATGAGTGGAAATTATGGTTTTTGGGGTTAATAATACTTTGGGATCAAAATGACCCCCAAATTCTATGATTTAAGCTGTTTTTTAGTGTTTTTTGAAAAAAACACCCGAATCCAAAACACACCCGAATCCGACAAAAAAAAATTCGGTGAGGTTTTGCCAAAACGCGGTCGAACCCAAAACACGGCCGCGGAACCGAACCCAAAACCAAAACACAAAACCCGAAAAACTTCAAGTGCACATCTCTAGTGAATAGTCAAACTTTTTTTTCTTTTACAGTTCCCTGCAAGCGTGGCAGAATGGTAAGCTATTGCAGAGGACTTTGACAGGCGCTGGAATTACCCAAACTGTGGTGGTGCAATAGACGGGAAACATGTGCGCATCACCAAACCCACCAACAGCGGGTCAGACTACTTCAATTATAAAGGCTACTTTAGCATTGTTCTAATGGCGGTGGTCAATGCAAACTATGAGTTTATTTTCCTGGATGTTGGGAAAAATGGTCGTTGCTCGGATGGTGGATCGTTGAGAAATACACACTTCTATGATAGGCTCACCACCAACTCCATTCATCTGCCGCCTGTGGAGCAAACAAAGAATGGCATGGGATTTGTGTTTGTGACAGATGAGGCCTTCGCACTGCACGAACACATAATGAAGCCCTACCCGCAAAGATTCCTCAACCACGATAGGCGCATTTTTAACTACCGCCTTTCTAGGGCCCGCAGGGTTGTTGAGAATGCATTTGGCATTCTCAGCAACTGGTTCAGGATCTTCCACAAACCCATTAACATGAGGCTGGACAAAATTGACTGTGTAGTAACAGCATGTTGTATACTGCACAACATGCTCCGTCGCAATGCCACGAGGCAAATGCCTTTGCTGCCTGCAGGACCGGAAGATCCCAACCAGCCAGTGATGACAGCGCCGATTTGCTCGGTGGGACCACCTGCAGCAACTATACGTGGCACTGCAAGGGTAAAAGAGGTCAGGAAAAAATATAATGCCTTCTCCGATGGGGAATGAGCTGTGGCATGATAGGAGGAATATATTAGGTAAAAACCATTTTAAAAGCAACTTACCCCTTCGGCCTCCTCCACGTCCAGACTTCCCTCCTCGAACTCGGCCATCACCACCAGCTACTCCTTAGCTGACCTTTTCTCCAGGAGGAAGTTGAGAACTTTGTAGTACCACATCTGCGGCACATACATCTTGTCTGCACCGGCCCCTGACCTCTTGGACTCCTCCACCTTGTGATTTTCTTTCACAAAGACTGTCCGTAGATTGGCGATTTTCTTTCGGACCCAGGCCACCGAGGCAGCAGAGAAGGTAGGCTTGGAGTACTCCACCATGCGGGTATAAGCAGCCTCCCTCTTCTGCTTGTTGCTGTAGTGTGCAAGGTGCAGCAGCATAATGGTGGGATGTGGGTTGTAGTGGCGCAGTATAATGGCGTTTAGGGCGCGGCCGCATGGGGCTTGCAGTAGTGCAGCATTTTGGGCAGGGGGGCCAGTATAAAGGTGGGTGCAGCATAATGGTGGGCAGTGGTGATAAAACAGCATAATAGTCATTGGTGGTCAGTGGAGCAGTATAATGGAATTAAGGGCGCGGCCGCATGGGGCTTGCTGTAGTGCAGCATTTTGGGCAGGGGGGCCAGTATAATGGTGGGTGCAGCATAATGGTGGGCAGTGGTGGTAAAACAGCATAATAGTTATTGGTGGTCAGTGGTGCAGTATAATGGCGTTTAGGGCGCGGCCGCATGGGGCTTGCAGTAGTGCAGCATTTTGGGCAGGGGGGGCAGTATAATGGTGGGTGCAGCATAATGGTGGGCAGTGGTGGTAAAACAGCATAATAGTCATTGGTGGTCAGTGGTGCAGTATAATGGCGTTTAGGGTGCGGCCGCATTGGGGCTTGCAGTCGTGCAGCATTTTGGGCAGGGGGCCAGTATAATCGTTGGTAGAGCAGCATAAACGGTGGCCAGTGTTGGCAAAAAGGAATAATCATTGGTGACCAGTGGTATAGCCTGCCTACCTTGTACGCTGTTCGAGAGCTCAGCAGCGTGCTTGCAGCCTCCTCTCCAGTCATGTGCGCAGTGAGGGGAAGAGGAGTGTCCAGGAAGTCGGCTCCTGTCTTCACATATCGCACATCGCAGTGTGATACATCAAAAGTGGTAAAAAACAGCATGCGATCACGCCGCGATTCGATTAATATTAAGTGCAGCACATACTATCTTGAGACACGAGATTCGACCGGTGTGCCCGCGCATCGCGTTGAAAGGTACCTAAAATGTGCATACAATCCCCCGATTTCTCTCACAGATCCAGTCGAAATCGAAGGCTAGTACCGATTATCTCACAAGTGTATGGGCACCATAAGATATATCTTAATATATATCTATAGATTGTAAGCTTGCGAGCAGGGCCTTCCTACCTCTGACTGTTTTAATCACCCATTTTGTTATTGTTATTTCAAATTGTAAAGCGCAACGGAATTTGCTGCGCTATATAAGAAACTGTTAATAAATAATAAATAAATATATCTTAAGATCTGGGAGTGGCTACATCCAGGAGCATGCTGCCGTTGCCTATAGCTTCAGATCGTACATGAGACAGGGAAGATCAGAAGCTCCGAACAATGACCAGCGGGGCCGCGCATCATGATTGTTATCGTTCACAGACACTGATCGATCTGCACTATTATGAACAATTTGTAGTTCCAATTGTCAGAAATGGACAAATCGCTCATAATATCGTCTAGTGTATGGGCACCTTAAGACTGTGCAGGTGCATCCGTGACAGTTATGCAATAGTAATGAAATTAAATACAATGAAGAAAAGGTACCGAGTAGTGAGCAACTGCCAGACATTAACTGTGGTGATTCACTTCTATACCTAATGGAAATTTCCTCTATATTTACTCCTCAGCAAGTTTTTAACCTACAGTAACTTACTAACTACAGGTACCTGTCCCCCCATTTTAAAAAAAAATATATTATATATTATACATAATAGGGGGATACATGTGAAAGAGTAGAGGAATAGCTGGAGATGTCAGACAGAGAGAGAAGGATTAGGGGGAAACAAGAGAAAGGAAGAATATGGAGAGAGGAGGAATAGGAGGAGGAGGAGTGAGAGAAAGAGGAAAAATGGGGAGACATTAGAAAAAAAGAAGAAACATGGAGAGATCGGGGAGAGAAGAAATAGAAGGAGATGTGTGAGTGAGGAGGTGGAATAGGGGGAATTTGAGAGAGAAGCGGCAGAATAGAGGGGGACAGGAGAGAGAGGAAGAACAGAACGAGATGACAGAAAGAGAAAGAGGAGAGAGGAAGAATGGGGGAGACGGAAGAGATAGAGGAGGAATAGGGGGAGAGAGAAAGGAAGTATATGGAGAGATGGGAGAGAGAAGATGAATATGGAGATGAGAAGGAATAGGAGGAGATGGGAGAGAGAACAGGAGATTTATGGTAAGAACTTACCCTTGTTAAATCTCTTTCTGCGAGGTACAGGGAATAACATCGGGGGTGTAGAGTAGGATCTTGATCTAAGGCACCAACAGGCTAAAAGCTTTGACTGTTCCCAAGATGCTCAGCGCCGCCTCCTCTATAACCCCACCTCCGTGCACAGGAGCTCAGTTTTGTCAACCAGTCTGGCAGATGGCGTTCTGCCCATTGAAGAATCTTTGACACTTCCATCATTGCCATGCGGCTTTGAGAGCCGCCTTGATGATTTATGTACGCCACCATGGTGGCATTGTTTGACTGTACTTGAACAGGCCTGTGCAGTACCAGATGCCGGGCCAGTTTCAGAGCATTGAACACTGCCCGCAATTCCAGAATGTTTATCGGGAGGAGAGACTCCTCCCTGGTCCACTGACCCTGAAGAGAGTGTTGCTCCAACACCGTGCCCCAACCCCTCAGACTGGCATCCGTTGTCAGAAGTACCCATTTGGAGATCCAGAAGGGACGACCCCTGCTCAATCGTTGGTCCTGCAACCACCAGGTCAGTGACAGATGGACCTCCGGAGACAAGGAGATCATTTTGAGGCCTGATCCGGTGATGCAGGCCGTCCCACTTGGCAAGAATCAGTTTCTGCAGAGGGCGGGAATGAAATTGAGCATACTCCACCATGTCGAAAGCCTACACCATGAGGCCTAGTACTTGCATCTCCGAGTGTATTTACAAACGCAGACGAGAGAGGAAGCAACATATCTTGTCCTGAAGCTTCAGGACTTTCTCCTGTGACAAAAACAACCTCTGGTTGTGTGTGTCCAATAACGCTCCCAGATGCACCATGCTCTGGGCAGGGACCAGGGATGATTTCTTCCAGTTGATGAGCCACCCATGGACTTGCAGAAACTGGACCATCAGATACAAATGATGGAGGAGAACTTCTGGGGAATTGGCCAGGATCAGCAGGTCGTCCAGATATGGCAGC